>NW_020528036.1:30000-65764 GCF_003368295.1 Carassius auratus | reverse complement strand
ATATATATATTGTACACACAAACTGTAAATCATCAAGGAATCACTGTATTTTTAATGATCCCTGATTCTGGATCTTGTATTTTTCAATAGTACACTCTTAGAAAAAGGGTTCATTGGGGTCTATATAGAACATAGGGTTCTTTACTCAACTCCAAAGAACCTTTTTTGCTAAAAAGGTTCTATAATGACAAGAAAGAACCCAGATTTTTGGAGAAAAACTGAAATAGCACTCTTCGTGTGATATTGATTAACTACATAAAATGATATAAATATATAAATTTTCTTACCCCCATATCTTGAATTTTGTGATCATTCACATGCATTCATAAATACATTTGAATACACCGAATAATGCAGTGAAAGAACGCACTCAAAATGCACACGCGCAGTAGTATGACTTCTTCATGTAACTTCACATTTAGCCTAGATGTGTGCACTTTTTAGGCCACGATTTGTTTAGTTTTTCGAATACACTTGAATACTGTTTAAAAGGCACATCATTAAAACGCAAAAAATACGAGTTCACATAATCACACCTAAACACGCTTGCGAAAACGTAATTCAGAGCAAGCTACTTAAAATTAGTTAAAAATGCCTATCCATATACAGCTATGATTCGTGAACCCCAACTGACTCAAATGTTTCCCGGACACCTCTACGAACTCCAAATTGATTCAAATGATTCGCGATCCCTCTCCGAACTCCCGAAATGATTCAAATGATTTGCGATCCCACTCCGAAATCCCGATACTGACTTCAAATGATTCGCGAACACCACATATGTGCAGTGTTTAAATATCTATACTTAATGTTGAGCATAAACCGCGTACTAATAAAGGACACCGTCAACAGTATTGACGGCAAAATAGACAGGTGTTTGACAGGTGCAATATGCCAGTGTGTCCACCGGCCTAAGGTTTTCAAAAGGTATCATGCGAGTGTGAACATTACTACAACTAGGAAAATAGCGATTGTAATTCAAACGCAGCTCCCGTCTGCATTTAAACAGACTGACTCAAAGGTTTCCCGGACCCTCTTCGAACTCCCAAATTGATTCAAATGATTCGCGATCCCGCTCCGAACTCCCGAAATGATTCAAATGCTTCGCGATTCCCAAACTGACTCAAATGACTCGCGGACTCGCTTTGAACTCCCGAAATGACTCAAATGATTCGCGAACTCTCTACGAACTCCCGAACTGATTCAAATGATTCGCGATCCCCAAACTGACTCAAATTATTCGCGAACCCGCTTTGAACTCCCGAAATGACTCAAATGATTCGCGAACTCTATACGAACTCCCAAATTGATTCAAATGATTCGCGATCCCGCTCCGAACTCCCGAAATGATTCAAATGATTCGCGATCCCCAAACTGACTCAAATGATTCGCGAACCCGCTTTGAACTCCCGATTTGACTCAAATGATTCGCGAACTCGCTACGAACTCCCAAATTGATTCAAATGATTTGCGATCCCACTCCGAACTCCCGAACTGACTCAAATGTTTAAATGTCTGAAGAGAAACAGAACTCTACTGTAATATCAAAGTAGATGTTTTAGTTACTTTTCTCACTCGTTTTAAACAACAGCGTTTAGTTTCATCCAACTTCAGTTTATTTCCAAGTTTAAATTATGGCTGAATCTCTTTTAAGAAATCTTTGACCAGACTGCTATTGCTTCATTTTGACTTCCCACCTTTAAAAGATTTGGTTATTTTTCATTCATAAACGCTGGCCTTCGCTTGTGGACTCAATTTTAATAAAACCAGCACAGATAATATGACTGTAGACTAGATTTGTTCCTGTAGGATTATATAGATTTACATTTAAGATTTAAAATACAGCTACAATTTGTAATAATACATGTGAAGTGATTCAGGGATGTTACAGTTTTTATCAAATGCTTACACATTAAATCTTTACTTACAGATTACAGATTCTGAAAGCTGTCACTCAAACAGAATTACACACCAAATCTGCAAAACCATGGACTTATTTATCAGCCTTCGACTCAGTTTTCATAATTTCATAAAACACTTTTTTTTGCAAAACACTATACAATTGTCAATGCAATGCACACAAATGTAACAGTAATTAACATTATGGCAAAGCTATTTTCAAATGTTTTTTTTTTGAGACGTGTTTGTTATATTTTGAATGTGGTGCTTCATTTTGCCAGGGATGTGAGGCATTTTTGCATTTTGTGTATGCAATTCTTGGATTTGTGTGAAAAGTTTTGAAGTAAAAGAGGCAAAGTTTTAATAAAAATGTCAATAAAATTGCATTTAAAATCTGAAATGATGTTCATGCATTGTGTGTGTATATATTAGGGGTGTAACAGTACGTGTATTAGTACTTGACCGTTTCGGTAAAGGGATTTCGGTACGGTGCATGTGTGTGAAGTCTCCGCATTCAGTGCAAATCCCGCCGTGCAGCTGATTCTAAGGACAGAGACACACTAGCTGCGTGGCGTGAGCATGGCGTTTCTGCTGCGTGTCAGTTGAGTGACACCTGCTTCACGTCTTCTGTGTCTTTACACACCAGAATCGTGCCTGACGCGGCGCTGGTGCGCTGCTGCTACTGTAGGTGACATAGAGAGAAGCCGCCGACAGACCAGGATCTTGTCTTCTCGACAACAATATCTATACTTAATGTTGAGCATAAACCGCGTACTAATAAAGGACACCGTCAACAGTATTGACGGCAAAATAGACAGGTGTTTGACAGGTGCAATATGCCAGTGTGTCACCGGCCTAAGGTTTTCAAAAGGTATCACGCGAGTGTGAACATAACTACAACTAGGAAAATAGCGATTGTAATTCAAACGCAGTTCCCGTCTGCATTTAAACAGACCTTTGCTCTTAATTTCGATCGGTCCAACGCAATAACGAATTCTGAGCAGGTCTAAAAACTGAAACTGTTCATGCTGCGCTTTACACTTTGGAAAAGTTACATATATTTTAAAAATATTAGCAGGCCTACAAGCTGGGATTGGTAATGCTGCAATGTAATCGTTATTTATTTATATTTTTCATTATATTTTATTATATGATATTGGTTTGAGACTGAGAGTATATTATTTAGTGGAGAACTTTGCCGCAGTATTTTATTTCTTATTCTTTCTTTATTTTATGTATATTTTATTAAAAAGTATTTTAAAAAAGTGTAAACAAATTGTTAAAGAAAGTTTAAACAACCTGCAGTTTAATGTTTGCATTTCTTTCCCGTACTGTACCGAAAATGAACCGAACCGTGACTTTAAAACCGAGGTACGTACCTAACCGTGATTTTTGTGTACTGTTAGACCCCTAATATGTATATATATATATATATATATATATGTACACACAAACTGTAAATCATCAAGGAATCACTGTATTTTTAATGATCCCTGATTCTGGATCTTGTATTTTTTCAATAGTACACTCTTAGAAAAAAGGGTTCATTGGGGTTCTATATAGAACCATAGGGTTCTTTACTCAACTCCAAAGAACCTTTTTTGCTAAAAAGGTTCTATAATGACAAGAAAGAACCCAGATTTTTGGAGAAAAACTGAAATAGCACTCTTCGTGTGATATTGATTAACTACATAAAATGATATAAATATATAAATTTTCTTACCCCCATATCTTGAATTTTGTGATCATTCACATGCATTCATAAATACATTTGAATACACCGAATAATGCAGTAAAAGAACGCACTCAAAATGCACACGCGCAGTAGTATGACTTCATCATGTAACTTCACATTAGCCTAGATGTGTGCACTTTTTAGGCACGATTTGTTTAGTTTTTGAATACACTTGATACTGTTAAAAGGCACATCATTAAAACCAAAAATACGAGTTCACATATCACACCTAAACACGCTTGGAAAACGTAATTAGAGCAAGCTACTAAATTAGTTAAAAATGCCTATCCATATACAGCTATGATTCGTGAACCCCAAACTGACTCAAATGTTTCCCGGACCCTCTACGAACTCCCAAATTGATTCAAATGATTCGCGATCCCTCTCCGAACTCCCGAAATGATTCAAATGATTTGCGATCCCACTCCGAAATCCCGAACTGACTCAAAGGATTCGCGAACCCACATATGTGCCAGTGTTTAAATATCTATACTTAATGTTGAGCATAAACCGCGTACTAATAAAGGACACCGTCAACAGTATTGACGGCAAAATAGACAGGTGTTTGACAGGTGCAATATGCCAGTGTGTCACCGGCCTAAGGTTTTCAAAAGGTATCATGCGAGTGTGAACATTACTACAACTAGGAAAATAGCGATTGTAATTCAAACGCAGCTCCCGTCTGCATTTAAACAGACTGACTCAAAGGTTTCCCGGACCCTCTACGAACTCCCAAATTGATTCAAATGATTCGCGATCCCGCTCCGAACTCCCGAAATGATTCAAATGCTTCGCGATTCCCAAACTGACTCAAATGATTCGCGGACTCACTTTGAACTCCCGAAATGACTCAAATGATTCGCGAACTCTCTACGAACTCCCGAACTGATTCAAATGATTCGCGATCCCCAAACTGACTCAAATGTTTCCCGGACCCTCTTCGAACTCCCAAATTGATTCAAATGATTCGCGATCCCGCTCCGAACTCCCGAAATGATTCAAATGCTTCGCGATTCCCAAACTGACTCAAATGATTCGCGGACTCGCTTTGAACTCCCGAAATGACTCAAATGATTCGCGAACTCTCTACGAACTCCCGAACTGATTCAAATGATTCGCGATCCCCAAACTGACTCAAATTATTCGCGAACCCGCTTTGAACTCCCGAAATGACTCAAATGATTCGCGAACTCTATACGAACTCCCAAATTGATTCAAATGATTCGCGATCCCGCTCCGAACTCCCGAAATGATTCAAATGATTCGCGATCCCCAAACTGACTCAAATGATTCGCGAACCCGCTTTGAACTCCCGATTTGACTCAAATGATTCGCGAACTCGCTACGAACTCCCAAATTGATTCAAATGATTTGCGATCCCACTCCGAACTCCCAAACTGACTCAAATGTTTAAATGTCTGAAGAGAAACAGAACTCTACTGTAATATCAAAGTAGATGTTTTAGTTACTTTTCTCACTCGTTTTAAACAACAGCGTTTAGTTTCATCCAACTTCAGTTTATTTCCAAGTTTAAATTATGGCTGAATCTCTTTTAAGAAATCTTTGACCAGACTGCTATTGCTTCATTTTGACTTCCCACCTTTAAAAGATTTGGTTATTTTTCATTCATAAACGCTGGCCTTCGCTTGTGGACTCAATTTTAATAAAACCAGCACAGATAATATGACTGTAGACTAGATTTGTTCCTGTAGGATTATATAGATTTACATTTAAGATTTAAAATACAGCTACAATTTGTAATAATACATGTGAAGTGATTCAGGGATGTTACAGTTTTTATCAAATGCTTACACATTAAATCTTTACTTACAGATTACAGATTCTGAAAGCTGTCACTCAAACAGAATTACACACCAAATCTGCAAAACCATGGACTTATTTATCAGCCTTCGACTCAGTTTTCATAATTTCATAAAACACTTTTTTTTGCAAAACACTACACAATTGTCAATGCAATGCACACAAATGTAACAGTAATTAACATTATGGCAAAGCTATTTTCAAATGTTTTTTTTTTGAGACGTGTTTGTTATATTTTGAATGTGGTGCTTCATTTTGCCAGGGATGTGAGGCATTTTGCATTTTGTGTATGCAATTCTTGGATTTGTGTGAAAAGTTTTGAAGTAAAAGAGGCAAAGTTTTAATAAAAATGTCAATAAAATTGCATTTAAAATCTGAAATGATGTTCATGCATTGTGTGTGTATATATTAGGGGTGTAACAGTATGTGTATTAGTACTTGACCATTTCGGTAAAGGGCTTTCGGTACGGTGCATGTGTGTGAAGTCTCCGCATTCAGTGCAAATCCCGCCGTGCAGCTGATTCTAAGGACAGAGACACACTAGCTGCGTGGCGTGAGCATGGCGTTTCTGCTGCGTGTCAGTTGAGTGACACCTGCTTCACGTCTTCTGTGTCTTTACACACCAGAATCGTGCCTGACGCTGCGCTGGTGCGCTGCTGCTACTGTAGGTGACATAGAGGGAAGCCGCCGACAGACCAGGATCTTGTCTTCTCGACAACAATATCTATACTTAATGTTGAGCATAAACCGCGTACTAATAAAGGACACCGTCAACAGTATTGACGGCAAAATAGACAGGTGTTTGACAGGTGCAATATGCCAGTGTGTCACCGGCCTAAGGTTTTCAAAAGGTATCACGCGAGTGTGAACATTACTACAACTAGGAAAATAGCGATTGTAATTCAAACGCAGTTCCCGTCTGCATTTAAACAGACCTTTGCTCTTAATTTCGATCGGTCCAACGCAATAACGAATTCTGAGCAGGTCTAAAAACTGAAACTGTTCATGCTGCGCTTTACACTTTGGAAAAGTTACATATATTTTAAAAATATTAGCAGGCCTACAAGCTGGGATTGGTAATGCTGCAATGTAATCGTTATTTATTTATATTTTTCATTATATTTTATTATATGATATTGGTTTGAGACTGAGAGTATATTATTTAGTGGAGAACTTTGCCGCAGTATTTTATTTCTTATTCTTTCTTTATTTTATGTATATTTTATTAAAAAGTATTTTAAAAAAGTGTAAACAAATTGTTAAAGAAAGTTTAAACAACCTGCAGTTTAATGTTTGCATTTCTTTCCCGTACTGTACCGAAAATGAACCGAACCGTGACTTTAAAACCGAGGTACGTACCTAACCGTGATTTTTGTGTACTGTTAGACCCCTAATATGTATATATATATATATATATATATATATATATATATATATATATATATATATATATGTACACACAAATTGTAAATCATCAATGAATCACTGTATTTTTAATGATCCCTGATTCTGGATCTTGTATTTTTTCAATAGTACACTCTTAGAAAAAAGGGTTCATTGGGGTTCTATATAGAACCATAGGGTTCTTTACTCAACTCCAAAGAACCTTTTTTGCTAAAAAGGTTCTATAATGACAAGAAAGAACCCAGATTTTTGGAGAAAAACTGAAATAGCACTCTTCGTGTGATATTGATTAACTACATAAAATGATATAAATATATAAATTTTCTTACCCCCATATCTTGAATTTTGTGATCATTCACATGCATTCATAAATACATTTGAATACACCGAATAATGCAGTGAAAGAACGCACTCAAAATGCACACGCGCAGTAGTATGACTTCATCATGTAACTTCACATTAGCCTAGATGTGTGCACTTTTTAGGCACGATTTGTTTAGTTTTTGAATACACTTGATACTGTTAAAAGGCACATCATTAAAACCAAAAATACGAGTTCACATATCACACCTAAACACGCTTGAAAACGTAATTAGAGCAAGCTACTAAATTAGTTAAAAATGCCTATCCATATACAGCTATGATTTGTGAACCCCAAACTGACTCAAATGTTTCCCGGACCCTCTACGAACTCCCAAATTGATTCAAATGATTCGCGATCTCTCTCCGAACTCCCGAAATGATTCAAATGCTTCGCGATTCCCAAACTGACTCAAATGATTCGCGGACTCGCTTTGAACTCCCGAAATGACTCAAATGATTCGCGAACTCTCTACGAACTCCCGAACTGATTCAAATGATTCGCGATCCCCAAACTGACTCAAATGATTCGCGAACCCACTTTGAACTCCCGAAATGACTCAAATGATTCGCGAACTCTCTACGAACTCCTAAATTGATTCAAATGATTCGCGATCCCGCTCCGAACTCCCGAACCGATTAAAATGATTCGCGATCCCCAAACTGACTCAAATGATTCGCGATCCCGCTTTGAACTCCCGATTTGACTCAAATGATTCGCGAACTCGCTACGAACTCCCAAATTGATTCAAATGATTTGCGATCCCACTCCGAAATCCCGAACTGACTCAAATGATTCGCGAACCCGCATATGTGCCAGTGTTTAAATATCTATACTTAATGTTGAGCATAAACCGCGTACTAATAAAGGACACCGTCAACAGTATTGAAGGCAAAATAGACAGGTGTTTGACAGGTGCAATATGCCAGTGTGTCACCGGCCTAAGGTTTTCAAAAGGTATCACGCGAGTGTGAACAGTACTACAACTAGGAAAATAGCGATTGTAATTCAAACGCAGCTCCCGTCTGCATTTAAACAGACTGACTCAAAGGTTTCCCGGACCCTCTACGAACTCCCAAATTGATTCAAATGATTCGCGATCCCGCTCCGAACTCCCGAAATGATTCAAATGCTTCGCGATCCCCAAACTGACTCAAATGTTTCCCGGACCCTCTTCGAACTCCCAAATTGATTCAAATGATTCGCGATCCCGCTCCGAACTCCCGAAATGATTCAAATGCTTCGCGATTCCCAAACTGACTCAAATGATTCGCGGACTCGCTTTGAACTCCCGAAATGACTCAAATGATTCGCGAACTCTCTACGAACTCCCGAACTGATTCAAATGATTCGCGATCCCCAAACTGACTCAAATTATTCGCGAACCCGCTTTGAACTCCCGAAATGACTCAAATGATTCGCGAACTCTATACGAACTCCCAAATTGATTCAAATGATTCGCGATCCCGCTCCGAACTCCCGAAATGATTCAAATGATTCGCGATCCCCAAACTGACTCAAATGATTCGCGAACCCGCTTTGAACTCCCGATTTGACTCAAATGATTCGCGAACTCGCTACGAACTCCCAAATTGATTCAAATGATTTGCGATCCCACTCCGAACTCCCAAACTGACTCAAATGTTTAAATGTCTGAAGAGAAACAGAACTCTACTGTAATATCAAAGTAGATGTTTTAGTTACTTTTCTCACTCGTTTTAAACAACAGCGTTTAGTTTCATCCAACTTCAGTTTATTTCCAAGTTTAAATTATGGCTGAATCTCTTTTAAGAAATCTTTGACCAGACTGCTATTGCTTCATTTTGACTTCCCACCTTTAAAAGATTTGGTTATTTTTCATTCATAAACGCTGGCCTTCGCTTGTGGACTCAATTTTAATAAAACCAGCACAGATAATATGACTGTAGACTAGATTTGTTCCTGTAGGATTATATAGATTTACATTTAAGATTTAAAATACAGCTACAATTTGTAATAATACATGTGAAGTGATTCAGGGATGTTACAGTTTTTATCAAATGCTTACACATTAAATCTTTACTTACAGATTACAGATTCTGAAAGCTGTCACTCAAACAGAATTACACACCAAATCTGCAAAACCATGGACTTATTTATCAGCCTTCGACTCAGTTTTCATAATTTCATAAAACACTTTTTTTTGCAAAACACTACACAATTGTCAATGCAATGCACACAAATGTAACAGTAATTAACATTATGGCAAAGCTATTTTCAAATGTTTTTTTTTTGAGACGTGTTTGTTATATTTTGAATGTGGTGCTTCATTTTGCCAGGGATGTGAGGCATTTTGCATTTTGTGTATGCAATTCTTGGATTTGTGTGAAAAGTTTTGAAGTAAAAGAGGCAAAGTTTTAATAAAAATGTCAATAAAATTGCATTTAAAATCTGAAATGATGTTCATGCATTGTGTGTGTATATATTAGGGGTGTAACAGTATGTGTATTAGTACTTGACCATTTCGGTAAAGGGCTTTCGGTACGGTGCATGTGTGTGAAGTCTCCGCATTCAGTGCAAATCCCGCCGTGCAGCTGATTCTAAGGACAGAGACACACTAGCTGCGTGGCGTGAGCATGGCGTTTCTGCTGCGTGTCAGTTGAGTGACACCTGCTTCACGTCTTCTGTGTCTTTACACACCAGAATCGTGCCTGACGCTGCGCTGGTGCGCTGCTGCTACTGTAGGTGACATAGAGGGAAGCCGCCGACAGACCAGGATCTTGTCTTCTCGACAACAATATCTATACTTAATGTTGAGCATAAACCGCGTACTAATAAAGGACACCGTCAACAGTATTGACGGCAAAATAGACAGGTGTTTGACAGGTGCAATATGCCAGTGTGTCACCGGCCTAAGGTTTTCAAAAGGTATCACGCGAGTGTGAACATTACTACAACTAGGAAAATAGCGATTGTAATTCAAACGCAGTTCCCGTCTGCATTTAAACAGACCTTTGCTCTTAATTTCGATCGGTCCAACGCAATAACGAATTCTGAGCAGGTCTAAAAACTGAAACTGTTCATGCTGCGCTTTACACTTTGGAAAAGTTACATATATTTTAAAAATATTAGCAGGCCTACAAGCTGGGATTGGTAATGCTGCAATGTAATCGTTATTTATTTATATTTTTCATTATATTTTATTATATGATATTAGTTTGAGACTGAGAGTATATTATTTAGTGGAGAACTTTGCCGCAGTATTTTATTTCTTATTCTTTCTTTATTTTATGTATATTTTATTAAAAAGTATTTTAAAAAAGTGTAAACAAATTGTTAAAGAAAGTTTAAACAACCTGCAGTTTAATGTTTGCATTTCTTTCCCGTACTGTACCGAAAATGAACCGAACCGTGACTTTAAAACCGAGGTACGTACCTAACCGTGATTTTTGTGTACTGTTAGACCCCTAATATGTATATATATATATATATATATATATATATATATATATATATATATATATATGTACACACAAATTGTAAATCATCAATGAATCACTGTATTTTTAATGATCCCTGATTCTGGATCTTGTATTTTTTCAATAGTACACTCTTAGAAAAAAGGGTTCATTGGGGTTCTATATAGAACCATAGGGTTCTTTACTCAACTCCAAAGAACCTTTTTTGCTAAAAAGGTTCTATAATGACAAGAAAGAACCCAGATTTTTGGAGAAAAACTGAAATAGCACTCTTCGTGTGATATTGATTAACTACATAAAATGATATAAATATATACATTTTCTTACCCCCATATCTTGAATTTTGTGATCATTCACATGCATTCATAAATACATTTGAATACACCGAATAATGCAGTGAAAGAACGCACTCAAAATGCACACGCGCAGTAGTATGACTTCATCATGTAACTTCACATTAGCCTAGATGTGTGCACTTTTTAGGCACGATTTGTTTAGTTTTTGAATACACTTGATACTGTTAAAAGGCACATCATTAAAACCAAAAATACGAGTTCACATATCACACCTAAACACGCTTGAAAACGTAATTAGAGCAAGCTACTAAATTAGTTAAAAATGCCTATCCATATACAGCTATGATTTGTGAACCCCAAACTGACTCAAATGTTTCCCGGACCCTCTACGAACTCCCAAATTGATTCAAATGATTCGCGATCTCTCTCCGAACTCCCGAAATGATTCAAATGCTTCGCGATTCCCAAACTGACTCAAATGATTCGCGGACTCGCTTTGAACTCCCGAAATGACTCAAATGATTCGCGAACTCTCTACGAACTCCCGAACTGATTCAAATGATTCGCGATCCCCAAACTGACTCAAATGATTCGCGAACCCACTTTGAACTCCCGAAATGACTCAAATGATTCGCGAACTCTCTACGAACTCCTAAATTGATTCAAATGATTCGCGATCCCGCTCCGAACTCCCGAACCGATTAAAATGATTCGCGATCCCCAAACTGACTCAAATGATTCGCGATCCCGCTTTGAACTCCCGATTTGACTCAAATGATTCGCGAACTCGCTACGAACTCCCAAATTGATTCAAATGATTTGCGATCCCACTCCGAAATCCCGAACTGACTCAAATGATTCGCGAACCCGCATATGTGCCAGTGTTTAAATATCTATACTTAATGTTGAGCATAAACCGCGTACTAATAAAGGACACCGTCAACAGTATTGAAGGCAAAATAGACAGGTGTTTGACAGGTGCAATATGCCAGTGTGTCACCGGCCTAAGGTTTTCAAAAGGTATCACGCGAGTGTGAACAGTACTACAACTAGGAAAATAGCGATTGTAATTCAAACGCAGCTCCCGTCTGCATTTAAACAGACTGACTCAAAGGTTTCCCGGACCCTCTACGAACTCCCAAATTGATTCAAATGATTCGCGATCCCGCTCCGAACTCCCGAAATGATTCAAATGCTTCGCGATCCCCAAACTGACTCAAATGTTTCCCGGACCCTCTTCGAACTCCCAAATTGATTCAAATGATTCGCGATCCCGCTCCGAACTCTCGAAATGATTCAAATGCTTCGCGATTCCCAAACTGACTCAAATGATTCGCGGACTCGCTTTGAACTCCCGAAATGACTCAAATGATTCGCGAACTCTCTACGAACTCCCGAACTGATTCAAATGATTTGCGATCCCCAAACTGACTCAAATTATTCGCGAACCCGCTTTGAACTCCCGAAATGACTCAAATGATTCGCGAACTCTATACGAACTCCCAAATTGATTCAAATGATTCGCGATCCCGCTCCGAACTCCCGAAATGATTCAAATGATTCTCGATCCCCAAACTGACTCAAATGATTCGCGAACCCGCTTTGAACTCCCGATTTGACTAAAAATAATTTGCGAACTCGCTACGAACTCCCAAATTGATTCAAATGATTTGCGATCCCACTCCGAACTCCCGAACTGACTCAAATGTTTAAATGTCTGAAGAGAAACAGAACTCTACTGTAATATCAAAGTAGATGTTTTAGTTACTTTTCTCACTCGTTTTAAACCACAGCGTTTAGTTTCATCCAACTTCAGTTTATTTCCAAGTTTAAATTATGGCTGAATCTCTTTTAAGAAATCTTTGACCAGACTGCTATTGCTTCATTTTGACTTCCCACCTTTAAAAGATTTGGTTATTTTTCATTCATAAACGCTGGCCTTCGCTTGTGGACTCAATTTTAATAAAACCAGCACAGATAATATGACTGTAGACTAGATTTGTTCCTGTAGGATCAATGGCGCGGGAAGGGGGGTGCTGCTGGGGCTGCAGCCCCCCCCCCCCCCCCCGCCCCGTGCATTACATCAGCCCCCCTGGTGGGGGGCTATGGACTAACCTAATATTGTACTTAAAAACGTGAAAAAAAATAAAAAATAAACAGACATAACAATGTGTTTAATGTGGGATTAAGATATAGTGTATAAGATATAAACTAATGATTAATTATTTTTAATATTTCATTGATAAAAGACTAACCTAGCCTCCTCACGAATGCTTCTGTCATTTCACACTTGTTTGGTCATGGCTAGCAATAAGCAGCAGAAACGTATTTCTGACTTTTTTTTCGGGTAACACAGTTAAGAAAAGTAAAAATAGTGATGGGAATTCTTCTCAAACAAAGGATGTCATGACCATCCCCGTTCTCAGTGGCGTTTTCTCCCTGAAGCCAGAGCGAAGCCATCTCTTCCGACAATCACTATTATTGTAAATAAAAAAAATATTTGACTTGTGACTTGGCCTCTCATTTCTATGGAGAAATAAAATATTGATCAAAATTAAGATACAATTTATACAAAACGAAAATCTTTTAAACAGAGTCTTTCTACAAAACAAAACTCAATAAAGTGGTCAAAATCATGTCTTACCCACTCCACATCTCATAGGCTACTGCGCATGATGTATCATATCTTTCTCATGCTGCATGCTCACTTTCATTATAAACATTGATTAAATAAATAAGAAAACTACATTAGCCTATAATATTTAAACATATGAAACCAAATGTGTTTTCTTTAATGGCTACAACACATAGCCTAAACAGTACAGAGATTTTTTTTTATCTTATTTTTTTTTATTTTTTTTATTAAACATCAAATTACAAGTACAATTTTTGTGTATAAAACAGTAACAATCACGCCAGGGGTGAAGACTAGTAGAGAAATTTCATGTCGTCAGTCACAACATAATGACGTCACATATTTTCCAACCCAGCCCTCTATTGACGGCAAAATAGACAGGTGTTTGACAGGTGCAATATGCCAGTGTGTCACCGGCCTAAGGTTTTCAAAAGGTATCACGCGAGTGTGAACATTACTACAATTAGGAAAATAGCGATTGTAATTCAAACGCAGCTCCCGTCTGCATTTAAACAGACCTTTGCTCTTAATTTCGATCGGTCCAACGCAATAACGAATTCTGAGCAGGTCTAAAAACTGAAACTGTTCATGCTGCGCTTTACACTTTGGAAAAGTTACATATATTTTTAAAATATTAGCAGGCCTACAAGCTGGGATTGGTAATGCGGCAATGTAATCGTTATTTATTTATATTTTTCATTATATTTTATTATATAATATTGGTTTGAGACTGAGAGTATATTATTTAGTGGAGAACTTTGCCGCAGTATTTTATTTCTTATTCTTTCTTTATTTTATGTATATTTTATTAAAAAGTATTTTAAAAAAGTGTAAACAAATTGTTAAAGAAAGTTTAAACAACCTGCAGTTTAATGTTTGCATTTCTTTCCTGTACTGTACCGAAAATGAACCGAACCGTGACTTTAAAACCGAGGTACGTACCTAACCGTGATTTTTGTGTACTGTTACACCCCTAATATGTATATATATATATATATATATATATATATATATATATATATATATATATATATATATGTGTGTGTGTACACACAAACTGCAAATCATCAAGGAATCACTGTGTTTTTAATGATCCCTGATTCTGGATCTTGTATTTTTTCAATAGTACACTCTTAGAAAAAAGGGTTCATTGGGGTTCTATATAGAACCATAGGGTTCTTTACTCAACTCCAAAAGAACCTTTTTTGCTAAAAAGGTTCTATAATGACAAGAAAGAACCCAGATTTTTGGAGAAAAACTGAAATAGCACTCTTCGTGTGATATTGATTAACTACATAAAATGATATAAACATATACATTTTCTTACCCCCATATCTTGAATTTTGTGATCATTCACATGCATTCATAAATACATTTGAATACACCGAATAATGCAGTGAAAGAACGCACTCAAAATGCACACGCGCACTAGTATGACTTCATCATGTAACTTCACATTAGCCTAGATGTGTGCACTTTTTAGGCACGATTTGTTTAGTTTTTGAATATACTTGATAATGTTAAAAGGTACATCATTAAAACCAAAAATACTAGTTCACATATCACACCAAACACGCTTGGAAAACGTAATTAGAGCAAGGTACTAAATTAGTTGAAAATGCCTATCCATATACAGCTATGATTCGTGAACCTCAAACTGACTCAAATGTTTCCCGGACCCTCTTCAAACTCCCAAATTGATTAAAATGATTCGCGATCCCGCTGCGAACTCCCGAAATGATTCAAATGCTTCGCGATTCCCAAACTGACTCAAATGATTCGCCGACTCGCTTTGAACTCCCGAAATGACTCAAATGATTCGCGAACTCTCTACGAACTCCCGAACTGATTCAAATGATTCGCGATCCCCAAACTGACTCAAATGATTCGCGAACCCGCTTTGAACTCCCGATTTGACTCTAATGATTCGCGAACTCGTTACGAACTCCCAAATTGATTCAAATGATTTGCGATCCCGCTCCGAACTCCCGAACTGATTAAAATGATTCGCGATCCCCAAACTGACTCAAATGATCCGCGAACCCGCTTTGAACTCCCTATTTGACTCAAATGATTCGCGAACTCGCTACGAACTCCCAAAATGATTCAAATGATTTGCGATCCCACTCCGAACTCCCGAACTGACTCAAATGATTCGCGAACCCGCATATGTGCCAGTGTTTAAATGTCTGTAGAGAAACAGAACTCTACTGTAATATCAAAGTAGATGTTTTAATTACTTTTCTCACTCGTTTTAAACAACCGCGTTTAGTTTCATCCAACTTCAGTTTATTTCCAAGTTTAAATTATGGCTGAATCTCTTTTAAGAAATCTTTGACCAGACTGCTATTGCTTCATTTTGACTTCCCACCTTTAAAAGATTTGGTCATTTTTCATTCATAAATGCTGGCCTTCGCTTGTGGACTCAATTTTAATAAAACCAGCACAGATAATATGACTGTAGACTAGATTTGTTCCTGTAGTAGGATTATATAGATTTACATTTAAGATTTAAAATACAGCTACAATTTGTAATAATGCATGTGAAGTGATTCAGGGATGTTACAGTTTTTATCAAATGCTTACACATTAAATCTTTACTTACAGATTACAGATTCTGAAAGCTGTCACTCAAACAGAATTACACACGAAATCTGTAAAACCATGGACTTATTTATCAGCCTTCGACTCAGTTTTCATAATTTCATAAAACACTTTTTTTTGCAAAACACTACACAATTGTCAATGCAATGCACACAAATGTAACAGTAATTAACATTATGGCAAAGCTATTTTAAAATGTTTTCTTTTGAGACGTGTTTGTTATATTTTGTATGTGGTGCTTCATTTTGCCAGGGAAGTGAGGCATTTTGCACTTTATGTATGCAATTCTTGGATTTGTGTGAAAAGTTTTGAAGTAAAAGAGGCAAAGTTTTAATAAAAATGTCAATAAAATTGCATTTAAAATCTGAATTAAATGATGTTCATGCATTGTGTGTGTATATATTAGGGGTGTAACAGTACGTGTATTAGTACTTGACCGTTTCGGTAAAGGGCTTTTGGTACGGTGCATGTGTGTGAAGTCTCCGCGTTCAGCGAAAATCCCGCCGTGCAGCTGATTCTAAGGACGGTGACACACTAGCTGCGTGGCGTGAGCATGGCGTTTCTGCTGCGTGTCAGTTGAGTGACACCTGCTTCGCGTTTTCTGTGTCTTTACACACCAGAATCGTGCCTGACGCGGCCCTGGTGCGCTGCTGCTACTGTAGGTGACATAGAGGGAGGCCGCCGACAGATCAGGATTTTGTCTTCTCGACAACAATATCTATACTTAATGTTGAGCATAAACCGCGTACTAATAAAGGACACCGTCAACAGTATTGACGGCAAAATAGACAGGTGTTTGACAGGTGCAATATGCCAGTGTGTCACCGGCCTAAGGTTTTCAAAAGGTATCACGCGAGTGTGAACATCACTTCAACTAGGAAAATAGCGATTGTAATTCAAACGCAGCTCCCGTCTGCATTTAAACAGACCTTTGCTCTTAATTTCGATCGGTCCAACGCAATAACGAATTCTGAGCAGGTCTAAAAACTGAAACTGTTCATGCTGCGCTTTACACTTTGGAAAAGTTACATATATTATTAAAATATTAGCAGGCCTACAAGCTGGGATTGGTAATGCGGCAATGTAATCGTTATTTATTTATATTTTTCATTATATTTTATTATATGATACTGGTTTGAGACTGAGAGTATATTATTTAGTGGAGAACTTTGCCGCAGTATTTTATTTCTTATTCTTTCTTTATTTTATGTATATTTTATTAAAAAGTGTTTTAAAAAAAGTGTAAACAAATTGTTAAAGAAAGTTTAAACAACCTGCAGTTTAATGTTTGCATTTCTTTCCTGTACTGTACCGAAAATGAACCGAACCGTGACTTTAAAACCGAGGTACGTACCTAACCGTGATTTTTGTGTACTGTTACACCCCTAATATGTATATATATATATATATATATATATATATATATATATATATATATATATATATGTACACACAAACTGCAAATCATCAAGGAATCACTGTATTTTTAATGATCCCTGATTCTGGATCTTGTATTTTTTCAATAGTACACTCTTAGAAAAAAGGGTTCATTGGGGTTCTATATAGAACCATAGGGTTCTTTACTCAACTCCAAAAGAACCTTTTTTGCTAAAAAGGTTCTATAATGACAAGAAAGAACCCAGATTTTTGGAGAAAAACTGAAATAGCACTCTTCGTGTGATATTGATTAACTACATAAAATGATATAAACATATACATTTTCTTACCCCCATATCTTGAATTTTGTGATCATTCACATGCATTCATAAATACATTTGAATACACCAAATAATGCAGTGAAAGAACGCACTCAAAATGCACACGCGCACTAGTATGACTTCATCATGTAACTTCACATTAGCCTAGATGTGTGCACTTTTTAGGCACGATTTGTTTAGTTTTTGAATATACTTGATACTGTTAAAAGGCACATCATTAAAACCAAAAATACGAGTTCACATATCACACCAAACACGCTTGGAAAACGTAATTAGAGCAAGGTACTAAATTAGTTGAAAATGCCTATCCATATACAGCTATGATTCGTGAACCTCAAACTGACTCAAATGTTTCCCGGACCCTCTTCAAACTCCCAAATTGATTAAAATGATTCGCGATCCCGCTGCGAACTCCCGAAATGATTCAAATGCTTCGCGATTCCCAAACTGACTCAAATGATTCGCCGACTCGCTTTGAACTCCCGAAATGACTCAAATGATTCGCGAACTCTCTACGAACTCCCGAACTGATTCAAATGATTCGCGATCCCCAAACTGACTCAAATGATTCGCGAACCAGCTTTGAACTCCCGATTTGACTCTAATGATTCGCGAACTCGTTACGAACTCCCAAATTGATTCAAATGATTCGCGATCCCGCTCCGAACTCCCGAACAGATTAAAATGATTCGAACCCGCATATGTGCCAGTGTTTAAATGTCTGTAGAGAAACAGAACTCTACTGTAATATCAAAGTAGATGTTTTAATTACTTTTCTCACTCGTTTTAAACAACAGCGTTTAGCTTCATCCAACTTCAGTTTATTTCCAAGTTTAAATTATGGCTGAATCTCTTTTAAGAAATCTTTGACCAGACTGCTATTGCTTCATTTTGACTTCCCACCTTTAAAAGATTTGGTCATTTTTCATTCATAAACGCTGGCCTTCGCTTGTGGACTCAATTTTAATAAAACCAGCAGAGATAATATGACTGTAGACTAGATTTGTTCCTGTAGGATTATATAGATTTACATTTAAGATTTAAAATACAGCTACAATTTGTAATAATACATGTGTAGTGATTCAGGGATGTTACAGTTTTTATCAAAATGCTTACACATTAAATCTTTACTTACAGATTACAGATTCTGAAAGCTGTCACTCAAACAGAGTTACACACCAAATCTGCAAAACCATGGACTTATTTATCAGCCTTCGACTCAGTTTTCATAATTCCATAAAACACTTTTTTTGCAAAACACTACACAATTGTTAATGCACTACACAAATGTTACAGTAATTAACATTATGGCAAAGCTATTTTCAAATGTTTTCTTTTGAGACGTGTTTGTTATATTTTGAATGTGGTGCTTCATTTTGCCAGGGATGTGAGGCATTTTGCACTTTGTGTATGCAATTCTTGGATTTGTGTGAAAAGTTTTGAAGTAAAAGAGGCAAAGTTTTAATAAAAATGTCAATAAAATTGCATTTAAAATCTGAATTAAATGATGTTCATGCATTGTGTGTGTATATATTAGGGGTGTAACAGTACGTGTATTAGTACTTGACCATTTCGGTAAAGGGCTTTCGGTACGGTGCATGTGTGTGAAGTCTCCGCGTTCAGCGCAAATCCCGCCGTGCAGCTGATTCTAAGGACAGAGACACACTAGCTGCGTGGCGTGAGCATGGCGTTTCTGCTGCGTGTCAGTTGAGTGACACCTGCTTCGCGTTTTCTGTGTCTTTACACACCAGAATCGTGCCTGACGCGGCCCTGGTGCGCTGCTGCTACTGTAGGTGACATAGAGAGAAGCCGCCGACAGACCAGGATCTTGTCTTCTCGACAACAATATCTATACTTAATGTTGAGCATAAACCGCGTACTAATAAAGGACACCGTCAACAGTATTGACGGCAAAATAGACAGGTGTTTGACAGGTGCAATATGCCAGTGTGTCACCGGCCTAAGGTTTTCAAAAGGTATCACGCGAGTGTGAACATCACTACAACTAGGAAAATAGCGATTGTAATTCAAACGCAGCTCCCGTCTGCATTTAAACAGACCTTTGCTCTTAATTTCGATCGGTCCAACGCAATAACGAATTCTGAGCAGGTCTAAAAACTGAAACTGTTCATGCTGCGCTTTACACTTTGGAAAAGTTACATATATTTTTAAAATATTAGCACGCCTACAAGCTGGGATTGGTAATGCTGCAATGTAATCTTTATTTATTTATATTTTTCATTAAATTTTATTATATGATATTGGTTTGAGACTGAGAGTATATTATTTAGTGGAGAACTTTGCCGCAGTATTTTATTTCTTATTCTTTCTTTATTTTATGTATATTTTATTAAAAAGTATTTTAAAAAAGTGTAAACAAATTGTTAAAGAAAGTTTAAACAACCTGCAGTTTAATGTTTGCATTTCTTTCCCGTACTGTACCGAAAATGAACCGAACCGTGACTTTAAAACCGAGGTACGTACCTAACCATGATTTTTGTGTACTGTTACACCCCTAATATGTATATATATATATATATATATATATATGTACACACAAACTGCAAATCATCAAGGAATCACTGTATTTTTAATGATCCCTGATTCTGGATCTTGTATTTTTTCAATAGTACACTCTTAGAAAAAAAGGGTTCATTGGGGTTCTATATAGAACCATAGGGATCTTTACTCAACTCCAAAGAACCTTTTTTGCTAAAAAGGTTCTATAATGACAAGAAAGAACCCAGATTTTTGGAGAAAAACTGAAATAACACTCTTCGTGTGATAATGATTAACTACATAAAATGATATAAATATATACATTTTCTTACCCCCATATCTTGAATTTTGTGATCATTCACATGCATTCATAAATACATTTGAATACACAGAATAATGCAGTGAAAGAACGCACTCAAAATGCACACGCGCACTAGTATGACTTCATCATGTAACTTCACATTAGCCTAGATGTGTGCACTTTTACACTCTAAAAAAATACTGGGTTATTTTGGCAACCCAACGCTGGGTCAAATATGGACAAACCCAGCGTTGGGTTGTTTTAACCCAGCTGGTTGGGTTAAATCTTTGACCCAACTTGTTGGGTTGTTTTATTTAACTCCATTATTGATTAAAATGACTACATTGCTGGTTAAAAACAAACCTGAAATAGGTTTATTAATAATAATAATAATAATAATAATAATAATAATAAAATCACAGAGAATCACTAAAAGCAACAGTAATAAGTCAAAAGGTGAAGATTTATTAATAAAGAACATCCAAATGCAAGACATAAAAGCATATATAATTCATATAGCAAAAAAGCATGATATTTTTTCATGCTCAATGAACAATAAAACAGCATATAAAATATAAATACAACTTCCATTTTATAAATATAAAAAAAAAATATATCAATAAATTAAATTAGCTTAGATTTAAACATTTACATTATATACACAAGTATAAGACACAAGTACAATGCTTCATATATATTAGTTAGATGACTTTCCCCTTAATATAAACTCATAACTTTTTAGAGAGTATGCTTAACAAAGAGGCACACGAACAAAGTGATACAAGTAAAATGCTTTAGATATATGTATTAGTCTGACAAATTTCCTCTTAATATAAACTTGCATAACATTTTAGAAAGGGTTAGTTGTCATGGTTCCAGTACTGCTCAACATGACAAATATCCACGGAGCAGTCTTATGTAACCCAAATTTTGACTTCTGTCATGTGTGCATTTGCTACTTGCTAAAAAGTACAGGACAGCCTGTGCTGAAGGCCTCAGCTGAACTTTAGACTTAGAAGACTTCTATACAAATATGGAAATAAGAAAAGTTAAAGATAAAAGATTTCCACGAAATGTTTATACTTCTAAAAACAGCATGATTCAGAGACGTTTATATTCCATCACACGTCTGCTATTTGGAGTCATTCGAACCCCCCCCTGTGGGTTCTTAACAAAAGAGAACCAGACGATTAATCTTCTGAGGTAGGACAGTTGGACTTTGAACATACAATCTGCTGACCTTACGAAATAGGGAACTGAAATTAGGCTGCAAGGGCTAGGATGTATTTTCGGAGAAGGATGACGACTGTTTTGATATCTGTTTGAGACGTGGCTGCAGAGACGTGGCATGGGTTTGATACAGATTGGCAGGGCTATAAGAGGAGGCAAATTCAGCTCTCTCTCTCTCTCTCTCTCGCGCAGACTGAGTTCAGCCTAGACCCTTCTAGCTGGACTTAGTCTTTTCTCACCTTCTTTATCTTTGATTCCGGGCTCACTTGAATACTTTGAACTTCTCTCAGGTTTTATTCATCTCAGATATGATTATTATTATATTATTTGTTATTATATGAATATTATTATAACTTTTGACTTTTGATATACAGGGTATTGTTGTATACTTTGTATTATTATTTTTAACATCTTGATTACTTTTGAATATTATAATGCATTTTGTATTACTTTTAATTGGGCAACATCCATCATACATGGATTGCTTTTAAAACTATATTAATTTGGGGATTTGTATTTTCTATATTTGAAGCTGATTTTAATACTTACTAATCTGTTTGCAAGTTATGAGTTGTATTCTCATTTCCTATATTCTTTGAGTAAATTTGCATACTAAAATACCACCCCACCGTCTGACCAGAATTGAAGTCTCATTTTTTGCATCAGTTTTGGAGGCACCCGCTGGAGATCGTTGAAGTTTTCATTTCATTAAGTTTCGATGCAACGCAAGACAAAATAAAGAGAGGTGAGTAGCTCATCCTTTTCTCTTTATGGGCTTCTGTGGTGTTGCCTGCCGGGTCTAGGAGATATATCTGTGGACCCACCTCGTTCACTAATCTTGACTGCAGCAAGAGAATGAGCTTGGGTCATAGCCGGTGGTTTAACCGTAGACGGTGGTTTAACCGTATTTGAAAAATCAGCGCGCGCTGGGGGACGAGACGGCGATCCGCGGCATTAAATGTGTTGTTCACTATTGAGGGTTACTGGTAGTGTGGATAAATATCTGCGCTTTACATCCTGCGGGGTTACCGGGGGTGTATTGAGAGCACTTTTGGGTTAAACCGAAAGGGCAACAGTATTTTGAGACACGCGCTGTGAGGGTTTACTTACAGCGTGCTGGTCGGGTCTGAATGCCGTCTCTTGTTTTTGGATATAGTCTCTGGGATTAGACTTGGCAGTTTACGACACAAACAGAACCCCACCTTGCGACTAAATTTAGATCAATAAATTGTCAGACGGTGCATTAAGTAAAAATAAGTAGAAATTAAGTAAAAATGGGTGGAAATTAAGTAGAATGAGTAAAGGAATTAAGTAAAGTAAGTAAAGATAAATAAAAATAAGGAAAGATAAGTAAAAATAAGTTAAGATAGATAAATAATTAATTTTAATTAAGTGTATCTGAATTGAATAAACCTTTTCCTTGTTGGATTTGTCAGCACATGAGATAATGGCACCTGTTCAAATAAAAGAAACTCCAAATGAATATGTGATGTAGAAGAAATAAGACAGAAAATGGTTAAAGATGGATTTAGAGAGATTTCGGTTCCACGCAGACAGAGTGAATGGGTGTTGACCCCTTAACGGTCACTCACGTTTTTGAAGATAGACTTGAATTTGCATAATACAAACCTAAAATTTTACAATTCATGACCAAAAATATTTTGTAAACATGATTTTGATGTGCTATTTACATGGTAATGCAATGTCTGATTTTAAAATGGGATTTAAAGGATGAACTTTGATTATTTTATGTTTTCGAGTGATATATGACTTCTGATGATTTATAAAATGTGATAGAGAAAAAGGCAACGAGGAAGTCTTTTGTAATGTAGATTTCTGAGGGTGTACTCTTGTCATAAATGAATTTTATTACTTTTCCTACATAGTCTTTTAACAAGAATATTGGTAAAATATATATTTGAGAGTCTTGGACTTTTCCAATGGTATATAGTTTGTCAGGATTGGATTGGATTTGATTGTGGTGTGGTGTAGTCGGCGCAGGCGTCCCGTATTCGGGACGGGGTGACAGTTAACAGGTTGAAGGAAATTACTGATCACAAAGAACAGAAGAAATAGGCACGTGTTTTATGTTGTTTATGGATAAGGAAAGTCAAAGGGCTTTTGACAGACAGAAATGGTAGAATTGTACAGGTTTATAATTTAGCGCAAGCAGCTAGAGAGGCTATAAGATATGTGGGATTTATTAAAAATCT
Source organism: Carassius auratus (assembly GCF_003368295.1). Classification (NCBI taxonomy): domain Eukaryota; kingdom Metazoa; phylum Chordata; class Actinopteri; order Cypriniformes; family Cyprinidae; genus Carassius; species Carassius auratus. The sequence continues at coordinate 41,590 of NW_020528036.1, read as the reverse complement.
TGTAACAAAGGAGCCAAGAGCCGATATAGGCAAAGCTCCTAAGATTGATGACATTTATAACTGGCAGAAATGTAACAGATTTCTGAGAATTGTGAATACAGTTTGTTATTTCTCCTGGCAATTTGGAAGAGCTGAGGCTGAGTGGGGCAAATATGTGAAATTATATTCCAGGTTACCATGTTATAAGCAGGTGGCCAAGTGGGGGGTCTATCGAACTATTGGTGTGCGTGATTTACCTAGCATTGTAAACACGCTGCCAATTATGAAATCTAACTGTACTAATTACAACCGCAAATGATTTTGCTACTTAATTTAACGAACTGCGTATTGAAGTACAGCATGTGATTGGATCAGGAATCCAAATTTTTACTAATGTAACATTGATCAGACAGGGCACTAACGAGCCCTTTGTTAAATATACTGAGCATTTCACATGAGCTTTGAAGGAGTTTGTTGCTACAAAAGAAGCTGTTGATTTGAAATCTCATATACTGTTACACACGGCACACGTGGGGAACCAGAGCTCAAGATATTGTTGACCAAACGAAAAGAGCAGATGATGCGATTGGATCGCCCTCTGTCTCTGTAATTACCTGTTATAATTGTCAGGAAACAGGCCACTACGTAAATAGGTGCCCTGAGCGAGATGGAGAGCGAGGGTTTTAAAAATGTTTAAAAAGGTTCCTCTTTTCAGCAACAGCGACGGCTACCAAAGTAGCCCCCCCCCTACGGCCTCGCTCTGAAAATAGAGGTGATGCAGAGAAAGGGAGTCGACATGCGGGCACAGCTTAAGCTGCTGATGCCACAGGCTGACCAAAGCACTTGAGATCAGGATAGCTACATATTTATTTAGCTACTCTAATTTACATTTTACAAATAAACACATGACTCTTCGAGGATTATCTGATGGCAGTCTTTTCACAGTCTCAATTAATCCCCTTAATAATTTATACACTTAAGCAAACCCTTTCGGGTGCAATTCTGGGTTGGAGAAAGTCAAGTTGGCACTGTAGTCGGAATGATTATATTGGAGAAATTGGAAGCAGATATTTTATTAACTAAATCAAATAGTTAGTCAATTTTTGCCAGTTCCCATTCCAGTCGTCAGAAAAATTGAACTCCTAAATTTAACATTGGAGCTGTTACAACAAATGAGAAAGAGTCTACTGACTCTCCAATGATACAATATTTTTCTGAGAAATTTTCAGATTTGTGGTCAACTTCTAAACTTGATGGTGGTCTTTGCAGAATTAAACCTCTGAATGTTTCAGGTCCTGCACCTCCTCCAGTATTCCAGTATCCTCTTCGGAGAGAAAGAGAGAGCGGCACAGGCAAATTGTGACCCAGCTCGAGAAAGGGATTGTGGTAAGATGTGCCTCTCAATGTGATTCACATGTGGCCTGTAAGAAAGCCAGACGATAACTATAGGCTTACTATAGACTATACCGCATTGAATGCTGTGACCACCAAAGCAACCCCATTGTTGCCAATCATTCAACCATTTTAAAAGAATAGTGCGCGCCGTCCGTTATAATTCAATATTGTGATGACATTCTTTTTGCATCTCCAAATAAGGTGCAGCATCTGAGTGTACTCACTCTCTTGTTGAGAGCACTTCAAGAGGCTGGCTTCCTCCTGAACAAACGGGAAGTACAGCTGTTTCAACCATTATTACATTTCTAGGTCAGAGTGTTGGTCGTGAGGGAGAAAGACCTCTTCCAGATCGGGTCATAACAATTACAAAATTAAAGAAGCCAACCACAGTTACTGGTTTAAGATCATTAATGGGGCTATTTAATTTTAATCGGGTTTATATTCCTGATTTTTCTGATTTGGCAGAACCTCTAACCGAGGCTCTTAAGGGAGGCCTTCCGGGTGCTTCCCCTCTAGAGTGGACAGCAGACATGGCTGAGCCTTTCACTCTTCTCAAATCCGCACTAGCCTCTCTCCTGTTAAATGACCAAAACCGCTCCACATTTGGACACATGTAGGCCCGAATGCTTACAACTGCGTGCTGGGACAGCATCAAAGTGACAAAAGTTTTGGAACTGTTGGATATTACTCAATTGTGATTCCTTCTTCTATGAAAGGACAGATGCCATGCTTGATGGCGTTGGACTGTGCAGAGTGAGCACTGAAGTTCACTGAGCACATCGTTGGCTACAACCAGGCTATTTTACATACCCCACATCGCTTTTTACATTTGCTACCTGAAACAAAGGTGAAATTGATCTCAAATCAGCGACGGGCTAAGTGGGAAACTGCTCTAATGAGTATTCAGCTTACTGTTGTTACAGATAACCGGACGAACCCTGCCTCCCTGATGGAGAACGAAGGGAGTGCACATGACTGTGCTGTGGTGGTTACTTGTGACAGAGGACATTTCGTCAGAAATTAGACATTTGCAAATGTCATGGACATGTTCGTGGATGGCGGCAGCTTTTATGAGGGGGAAACACGCTACACAGGTTGGGCGGTAGTAGAGGGGAGGATGGGCGAAGTCTTGGCTGAAGGGTCGCTACGGGGAGGAAGTGCTCAGATCGCTGAACTGCATGCTTTGAAAGCTGCTTTAAACTTTACCCTTAAATTAACTGCAAGCGAAAATAGCTCCATTTATGTGAATATTTTTACTGACAGTGCCTACAGTTATCATGTAGTGCGGAGTTATGGCCCTGCCTGGAAACGTTGCGGCTTTCTGACCATCGCCGGTACGCCAATAAGTCATCAAACCATTATTAAAGAAATTCTTGAAACATGCAAGAACATTTCACCTAACAGTGTTGCGGTTTGCAAGGTTACAGGTCACAGTACTTTCAATGATTGGTGGGCAAAAGGAAACTCGCTAGCTGATAAGGCTGTGAGAGAGGCGGCCAGGGGTGCATCACTCGGAGAGGTAACTGCAATTTTCCCTGTTCATCCAAATTGTGCAGGATCAGAAACTCTATCTAAATTGTACACAAATGAAGATAATGAAATTTGTCAAAAAGGTTAGGAGCTATTTTAACTGAAGAAGGAATTAATGCTCTAAATGAAAAGGGTGTTCCGCCTAGCAGATATTAATTGATCTATACCACAGGATTGCACACCAAGGGGTTCATAAAACTAATACTATGTTACAACAAACATGGTTTTGACCAGAGATTTTACAAACTGTGAGGGACAGACTGTCCAGATATATCCATCATTTACAAACAAAGCCACGATTATGAAGAGGTATGATATCATAAGCCACAGTCCTCGCCCGCGAGGACCTTTTACACATTGACAGGTAGATTTTATTTTTGTACCCTCTGATCATGGGTACACATCATGCGCATTTAAGGATGCCCATTCAGTGCCCTCAGCGTCCAAAATGCTGGAGACTTAAAGACTGCTGCATTTAATTTAATGGCTAAAATCCTGTACAAGTGGGGGACAAAGTAATGGTTCAGAAATAGGGAATTTAGGTCCAATGTCTTCCAGGTATGAAGGTCCTTACTCAGTGTTGCTGACTACTCCAACTTCTCTCTACTCATTGAAATCGAGCCAGGCTTGACTCGATGGAAGCATCTTGCACAAGTGAAGCCCCTGTTACAGCTTGCTTATACTAACAATATCTCTCAATGCACAATAGATTTTCTTTTATAGACTAAGGGTACCCTTTCTAAAATTAAGGTTGTAATCAATGTTTGTTTTCAACCTCTGTGAGGTGATTGAGGGTCTGACTTATGTCAGGAGTGTAATAATTGATTGATTCAATTATCGATTATTTATTTAGTGATTGTTCACTTGCTTCCAGAGAATCAAAATTAACCAAAATTCACAATATCTGTTCCTTAGGTTGTTGATGATACCGTTTTCACTTTGAATTTGTCCAACAGGTGTGAGCTCTATCAGACGAATTGCTGCTAAGGACGAACAATGATTAATGATTAATTGTTTACTTCTCTCCAGGTTTCCAATGCTGAGTTCCCCTGGATCTAATGTATTTATTTGTTTATAAAATGATGAAATGAAACTGAAAACCATAATGTTTACATGTAACAATTGTGATTAATGTTGTTTTATCTGTCTTGTTGTGTCCTTGTTCGTGTGTGTGTGTGTAAATGTTATATGTAATGTTTGTCGCTTCGCTTTGGCATTATGTGTGTGTGTGTTTGTGTGTTTGTGTTCGTGTTCTTTTTGTTTCCACATATTTCTGTTCCTACTACTCTAAAACTTAACAGGTATGAGTGCATGCTGATACGGAACCTATCCTGCGTATATTTACCACACGACTGGTTCTAAGGGTGACCCCTTTGGTGTGACTTCTGCAACAGTGCAGCTCATCAACGATTCGGGAGTGGTTGCTGTGCTCGTAGCTGGACATCTGTGTTGGATCCCAAGAACTGGACGCATCGTCATCACATCGCACGCTAACTCTACATCATCTGAGAGACTTGTGCTTTAATCTACCAGCTGATATATAGATTTACAAATCCCTACATCAAGATGCCTCACAAGATTATTGATCAAAAAGATTCTTTTACTCCTATTGCTACCAGCAGTGATGAAGAAATGTATGAATTAGAGGTGAAGGGTAAGGAAAGATACGAGATGTTGAAAAAGATCAACGAAAGTTTGGAAATTTGCGACATGATACCCCAATCCGATAAGGACAAATATCTTAAGAAGCTACCCATTAAGAAGAGAAAGTATGATGATAAGTTTAGAGATGGAAAGAAGGGTATGCTGTAGTAAGTCCTCGACTCAGCAAAAGTCCAGGTGAGGTCAGGGGTCGGATGCTTTTAGTGCTCCTCGTCTGATCAGCTTGGTGAAGAATTCCTGTCAACTTTAACGCGGCTGGGGTTAAAGAGGTATCTGCAGTCTACCTGAAAAGATTCATTCGCTTTTATATTTCCTTTATGCTTACACGATTAAGTGCTTATCTGAAATGTTTTACTTACTTATTTTTCTGCATATGTATTTGTTACCTTTGACTATTATGTATCTTATTTTCAAGGGAAAGGATTTTGGGTGCGAGTCTTTTTGTCAAGACTCGAGTGGGGGACTGATGTAACCCAAATTTTGACTTCTGTCATGTGTGCATTTGCTACTTGCTAAAAAGTACAGGACAGCCTGTGCTGAAGGCCTCAGCTGAACTTTAGACTTAGAAGACTTCTATACAAATATGGAAATAAGAAAAGTTAAAGATAAAAGATTTCCACGAAATGTTTATACTTCTAAAAACAGCATGATTCAGAGACGTTTATATTCCATCACACGTCTGCTATTTGGAGTCATTCGAACCCCCCCCTGTGGGTTCTTAACAAAAGAGAACCAGACGATTAATCTTCTGAGGTAGGACAGTTGGACTTTGAACATACAATCTGCTGACCTTACGAAATAGGGAACTGAAATTAGGCTGCAAGGGCTAGGATGTATTTTCGGAGAAGGATGACGACTGTTTTGATATCTGTTTGAGACGTGGCTGCAGAGACGTGGCATGGGTTTGATACAGATTGGCAGGGCTATAAGAGGAGGCAAATTCAGCTCTCTCTCTCTCTCTCTCTCGCGCAGACTGAGTTCAGCCTAGACCCTTCTAGCTGGACTTAGTCTTTTCTCACCTTCTTTATCTTTGATTCCGGGCTCACTTGAATACTTTGAACTTCTCTCAGGTTTTATTCATCTCAGATATGATTATTATTATATTATTTGTTATTATATGAATATTATTATAACTTTTGACTTTTGATATACAGGGTATTGTTGTATACTTTGTATTATTATTTTTAACATCTTGATTACTTTTGAATATTATAATGCATTTTGTATTACTTTTAATTGGGCAACATCCATCATACATGGATTGCTTTTAAAACTATATTAATTTGGGGATTTGTATTTTCTATATTTGAAGCTGATTTTAATACTTACTAATCTGTTTGCAAGTTATGAGTTGTATTCTCATTTCCTATATTCTTTGAGTAAATTTGCATACTAAAATACCACCCCACCGTCTGACCAGAATTGAAGTCTCATTTTTTGCATCACAGAAGGAGATTCAGTTCCTGGGAGTTTGTAGACAACAGTCTGCAAAAACTCCCACACTGGTGCACACTGCTTCGGGAAATGGATGTCTAAAACATAAAAAAGTTTAAAGCACGTGTCCACAGCACCAAGGAGTGTGTTTTGATGCAGTGCCTGTTTGCCAACAACTACAAAGGCTTGATGGCATTGATTGTCATCCCCAAGACCAAGGACAAAGGGGAAGGGTTTAGTGAGCTCTGCCTCCTTCAAATATTCAACCATGTTGGTCCCAACCTGTTAAAAACAGAAAAATGTTAAAAACATACAACTCACTATACTTCACTATATCAAAATGCAGCATTATTAAACAAAATCAGTCATTAATATTTTATATATCGTGGAGTTGACTCAAATTACATTCTACATTAATTTGCATAATTAATCATTCAGTCTTTATAGGGTGCTTCTCAAATGGAAGGTTGATTCCTAGTAAGGCTGAGTCTGTCCAAGTCCAGTCCTTCTGAGGCTTCTAGGCTATAGAGTCCTGCTCAGTATTAAATGCTAGACTGCTAAATGCTAGTTAGTGCACATAGCTTTTCTATGTTATAAATGTTTTCACCCCCAATGTCAAGCAAACAAATTTGTATTAAAATTGGTGGTGGTGGTGGTTGCTTTTTCTATTTCTATTAAAGCAATACAGGCAATTAAAAATGTTTGTGGTCTCCCAGTGGTAATTTACAACAGAACATGCCTTTATCAATCTTTTTTTTCTTGCGTTACATAATGACATAGTGACAAGTAGTCACACAATATCAGTCTATATTAAAACAGCTGTGATTTGGATGCAAGTAGGTACTTACAGCTGATACAGCTTTCATGTCTTTATTGAACATCCCATTAAACATGTAAATGAGCTAATCTTGTTGTTGTTGCCTGGATAGTCCACAACTTTTTATGTTTTGTAATTTTCATGAGTTTAGGATTTTGTGTTGTTAAAATATCATATTTTTTCCATTTAATACTATGCTTCAGAAGTTTGATATTTACACTTGGATACTTGGATTTCACAGAAGACAAAAGTAAAATGTAATCATAATTTTCAATTAGTTCACTCTCCCTTTCTTTTAATACACTGTGTTTCCTTCTTGATAATCAGTGAATGTTTTTACTCTTAGTAATGGGATGTTCAATAAAGACATAAATAATTATAATGATAAATTATAATCTTAAAAGACAGACTTCATCCAAAAATGAAAATATTTTTGTTAAAATTCCTCACTCTCACATGGTTTCAATCCCATAAGACCTTTGTTTTAGTTTTTTCGGAAGACAAATGAAAATTGGTTTCTGTTCTTCCATTGACAGTCTACTCAACTACCTTTCAACTTTCAAGTGACAGAAATTTTTTCCACTTCCACATCAATCTCCAATGCGCATTCACAAGAGAACAACGACAAAAGCAGAGGAAGAGGGATGGCTGTATTCAAGCTTCACTAATTAAATTCTACATTGATGGTGCTTTAGGTCTTTTTTTTTTTTTATGGAGCCAAAGTGAGCATTTTCTGGATGCCTTGAAAGTGGTAGTTGAGTAGGCTGTCAATGAAGGGACAGAAACTTCTCAGATTTCATTACATATATCTTCATTTGTGTTTCTTAGATGAACAAAAGTCTTACAGGTTTGTGGGGGGGGGACTATCCTTTTGTGTTTGCATAATAGGAAATATATAAATCACATGACCAATTAATGCAGAAAACCAATTAATTCCAAAGGGTTCAAATAAGAGGTCGACTGATTTATCGTTTTTTAAACACTGAATTTCAAATTTCTCTTTGCCTCATTGTTCATTCTTGAAATAAACTTGTGTCCATTTGGTGAATAAATAAAACATTTTAGACAGCTGCTCGAGTTGAACGCGACGCGTCCGGAGTGTGTGTGATACCGGGGAGTTCTCCTATGACTCAAGCGCTGCTCTTTTATTTTGATTAGATAATCACAAAGTCTTTTAGTGACTTACTGATTCAAGAATAGAAGCAGTTAAAGTGTGAGAGTTTACATTGTGCTGGGATAAATGTAGGGCCCTATGTTTTCCGCAATGCAGAAAACGCAGATAGAAGACTTGCTTTATGATTAAGAAACTTTAATTTAACTATTAAAAAGGAGTGGAGTAAAATTAAAATGAAAAAAAAAAACAGAATCCAGAAAATTTAATAACGGAATTTGGAAATAAAATGGAATTTAGGAAAAAGCCTAGAGGATACGGTGCTGGTGTCTTGGAAGGTGGGATGATCCGAGAGGTGGTGGCTTGAGACGATGGAGGAAGATGACACACACACACACACACACACGATGGGAACAGGAGCACACTGGAGATCACCGGAGAGAGGTAAGTCAGGTATATGGTTAGTCCTTAGAGTTAGCAGGTAGGTATAGACCTAGTTGCGAACGAGACCGGACAGTGACTGCGTGTGTGTGTGTGACTTTTGAGTGCTGGGGAGATTGAAGGTAGATGAGGAGCAGGTGAGTGTGATTAGTACTCAGGTGATGGCGTGCGCTGTAATTGGGTGGTGTTGGAGCCTGGCGTGTCTGTGACAAGTACTGTTTTTTTTTTAAATTATCGGTTAATTTATCAGTATCAGCCAGTGTGGTCCAACCTAGCTATCGGTATCGGCAAAATCCTATATCGGTCGACCTCTAGTTTCAAATACTTTTTCTTGCCACTGTATATAGCTTTTGGAGTTCTTTTCTGATTCTAAGCAATGACAAATAAAGAATTTAATGCTGATGACAGTGACTTTATAAACACTTGATATGTTTAGCCATTTTAATTTGCTCTTAGTATGGTTTGCACGTGATGTGTCCAATACAAAATTACTTACATGCTTGAATTCAATGAAAGACTTGATATTTTCTTCCAAGCTTGGTTTGAACATTTTCATCCCTTTTTTGTAGACAGGGGTGGGCAGTATTACAGGAAGCAGCCTGAGTGCAACGTCACTTTGGACTTCTGTGCAGATTAATATTTTGTATTAATTATGTTGTCATCATTATTCTAATGAATAACTATCAGTTCTTGCATTCACAACTGTACCTGGAGACAAACTGTCTAAATTCTGGAGAAGCTCCTGCGCCTTTTTCTCCTGGCTGGCAAAGCAAAGGATTTTGTCTTTGAAACTCATTTTCCAAGTTTGGAAAAGTCTCTCTGCGTGGTCGGGGAATAATACAGAGAAGTCTTGTGAAATCTGAAAATGAGAAATCAACAGTGCATTAACTTATTTAAAAAAATTAAAAGGCAATGCTCTGTCTTCAGCCTTCCAGTGTTCCAGAGCAGTACAGGTAAACTAATTTCCCTATTTAAAAATATATCCCTACAAGAAAAATGTTTATTTTTTTGCCACATCGCCCATCCTGATGACCATCAAAAGGAATTCTGACTTTCTGGAAAAAGATGCACAGATTTGGACCTACCATGCCTGGCGTATCAAGGAGTCGAGGGAATTCACAAGTTATTTCCTCGATAGATTTTGTCCCGTTTGCTCTTATCCACTGAGCCCTGTGGATGGCTGTTTCTTTCATGTAATCTGCAACTTGGTTAGCTGGCCACATATTATTTTTAAGCCATTCTGCAAGTTGTACTGCTCTGTCAGGTGAAATACTTGGCTCTACAAATAAATATAATTTTAACAACAAAATTAAGGATATTTGCCTAAATAATAAATACTTGCTTTTAGTAAAAGATAGCAAATTTAAATTTTCACCTGGTATAACCAAGGTGCTGCTTATGGCTTGAGAATCCTCTTTCTCACGGCTTGTGCAGTTTTCACGACGGGTTCTCTTCCTGACATTTCACAAGCGTTCCTCCAGAAATCCAGTAGCTGGACGATGGCTTCGTCCAGGGCTGAACCATGCTTCCTTAAAACATAAAAGTAGTTTTTATTCTCATTTATTTGGTTCCACAGTTATTGCTGATTTTTATTTTATTTAAACTGTTTTTTCTTCTTTATTATTTTACATGATTGTTTATGCCATCCTTTTCTCCAAACATTTTTATTTGTTTAGATAATAAACGTTCTGCTTTTCATAATTATTTGTTCTTCATTCATTACTGATTTTTTGTTTTGTATCTATACCTATTTAAACTTTGTGTTATTTGAGGTACTATAAAAGTTATTTGTTCTTTTATATTAGGCATATAGCATGGAGTATTTTTATTCGTTTTGTTAATAAAAGTTATATGTTCTATGTTGTATTTTGTTGTTGCTTAAATTGAATCAAAGCAGTTGATGCCGAATAGCCGCTAAAAGTGAAAGTAAAATGTGCACGGTGCTTTTACAAGCCATTTAAGCAAAGGAAAGTGAGGGAAAGAGGAAAAACTCAAACTAAGATTCATACGACCCCCCACCACGGTGATATCAGTATTACTGGTGTTGTCAAGTGTCGATTAACCAGTGGAAAAATTTCTTCACCGTCACAACCCTAGTTTGTATCCTGTAGGAACGTGACCAGAACTAAATACTTTATTTGGAAAGGCACAGATAATGAAAAACACATTCTATGGAGCCCCTAAAGGAACATGGTGATGGAAATAGGAGGATAAATATTTTTTCAATGTTTTTGCATTTGCTCACAAATGTTTTATAAATGAAAGCAAAAGCATTAAAATATATTCTGTTCTCATCTAATTTTTTCCATCACCAAGTTCTTTTAGTTGCTCCATAGAATGCGCTACTCATTTTCTTCACTTTCCAAATAAGGTTTTCAGCTTCAAGCAAATCCATAGTATCCTGTGAATGTAACAAGACCATAGACCAATTTTTTCCTTTTAAAATGAAAAGCTTTAGAAATGTGGCAATAAGAAAGTTGTACTCACATAGCCTTTACCCTGGGAGTCCTTAAGACAGGGATATTGCTCAACCAGAGAAACAGCCAAACACATCTTTTGCTCAGAGGATGGGCTAGAAATAATAATAATAATAATAATAATAATAATAAAAAGAATTCAGGAGAAAGTCACACATCAATTCAATACAGACATGAAAGAATTTCCAGCATTAGACAGACATAGGACTCATACACAATGTTTACATTTGGTTGTAATTTACCTTCAAGTGCTTGGTACTGTTATGTACAGACCCAGTTCAGTAATTTACAGGAGCAACAACCACATTCTACAACAGGACTGACTCCAGAAAATATCAGGAAGCGACAACTGCATTTACAGAAATTCTAATTTTAAATGTAGTTGTCACTCCTGCAACTTTACAGTGTGTACTTGGCCATAATCCACTATGGGAGCTCATGCAACAATTTGGCCTAAATTAACTTCCTTTTACAAAAATGTATATGCAATAAAATATACTTTTTATCATGGACAAATGCATACATACTTTTCTCCAAAGCGATTCATAAGGTGTGAAACTAGTATCCTGACCATGCATCTTCGCTGATTTAAGGATAAAGTGTTCTTCTCAAGACTGGCCAATACGTCCTTGCCTTCGACACTGCTCATTAGGACCTCAGAAATATTCTGTTGTAAAAGACAAAGCAGCAAACTATTCAAGCCGCAGATCCTAAAAATTTGACTAAATGTTGCTGAAATATCCC
>NW_020528036.1:0-25000 GCF_003368295.1 Carassius auratus | reverse complement strand
TACAAAGTTGACAGTAGATAGGGTCATAGATGATTTTGCCCTCAATTTCGATAAAAACAAGGCCACTCGATCTGTGATAGTGTTCTGCTCTAACTCATCCCATTCCATGTCATCAGCAGCATTATCTTCAGCAGCATTATCTTCCTCCTCAAAAGGCTCACTCTGAGAAGCCAGAGGTCTGCTGTCAGACCTCAATGTCATTGTCTGAGTCAAGTGTGTTGACTGGCTGGATACTTCTGCCTCAGACTCTACACGGTGCTGTAGCAGATGCCTCTTAAATGATCTGCTGTAATTAAATGTCCTATGACACCCGGCTTGGCCACACTCAAAATAACTTGATGAACTATATACATTATGCATTCTTCTTAGATGCGAAAACAAAAAACGAACATTGGCCCCAACAGTCTTTTTGCACTTAAAGCAGATATATCCCATTCTAAATGTGCATTTCTTCACTCACAAGCAGCTCTCTCAGGTGCTTTTTAAATTTCAATCGCAGGCCTATTTTTGGTATCATAGCTTCTAGCGATTTTTCATCAAGTAGCAGGAGGGTTTCTTCATCAATTTGTTCATCTGTAAAGAGAAAGAGAAGAAAAAAGACAAGAAGAGAAGACAAGTCTTACTTAAGAAGACAAGTCTTACTCAGAACACACTAGGTTATAATGAACATATAGAGAGGTGCATTTTAATTTTACCTAAATAAAGTTTACCTTTAAAGCTTGGTATCAGGACTTCCAAGTTCCATTCTTTCAGCTTCTCCTGTACAAAATTATCCATTATTCTGCACCCTGTCAGTGGGAGTATGAGCAAAGAAGAGGCAGTGTCTGTGAATTTTAAGAAGGCATCACATTTAAAAACATTAAAAGCATTCAAAATTAGACACAATGGTCTGTATATCAAAAAGATAAGCACATGAGAAATTCTAATACACTTAACTTTTGAGCATATAAGCATATACAAAAAAGACAGCTTTGTACAAGGGCAGGGGTGGTCAACATCAGTTCTGGGGAGCCACAGTTCTGCTCAGTAGTGCCCCAGCCTTGATAAAAAAGGTCACCTGTCTGTGGCTTTCTAGTAACCCTTAGACCTTGATTAACTTCTTCAAGTGTGTTTGATTAGGGATGGAGCTGAACTCTGCAGAACTGTGGGTCTCTGCTTTATATATCTGCTTTAAGACATTAAACAAGTCACGACTGCAAAGTTACTTCTCTCTGTTTGTGGATATGACAATAATATATGTATATATATAATATGTATATAAGCTACTTCCCAGTCCAACAGGTGTAAAGTAACGTTAGTCAGATTATAAACACTTATTGTACGCACCCTAGTGTTTCAAGACAGGACAAAAACACGGTTTGGAAGATGGACTCATGATGTACTTAAGTTACTAATTTTGAACAAAATTCGATAGTTTATGGACACATGAGGCGATCGAGTGTCGCGTCGCATATAATGTTATAACTTAACGTTAAATGTTTGCTTTATGACGCGACACTCGCGTCATGTATCTCAATATCTACCTTAAACCAACTAAATAGCTCATATACTTAAGTAATGTATTTCAGAGGAAATGTTTACCAAAGGAGACGTTCGATTTATTCAAAAAGCATGAAAAAGCTGTAACATAACAGACTAGCCTACAAAGCTTACGAAGCAAGGAGTTACTTTTTAAAACTGTTAATGTCAAGCGAACCGCCTTATTTTGCATATTCTGTTATTTTATAGTTGTATAGATAAAAATAACACACACACATACCCTTTTTTCTCCGAATAACAGCTGTCCTCGCTGAAAAACGATGGCTCTCGACTCCTGAGGTGATTCAAAATGCCCGCGGCGCGAAGGAAGAGTTGAGGCGTCGAGGAGGGGGAGGGGTTCACTGTGTCAACTGTCACTAAAATTGACCCAACTGGTAACCCAGCGGCTGGGTTACACTAAAAACAGGGGCGATTCTAGGATTTTTTCAACTGGGGGGCACAAGAGGGGCCACGATTAATACAGAGGGGCCAATCTTGTGTTGTTTGAACTGTATATCCAAATCATTTCAAGAGTTCAGTAACCTTTAAAATCAGTAATAAACAGTGATAACCTATTATATTTTAATAGCAGTTATTCACTGCTCTTAAAAAAAAAAAAATCAAATACAATTTGTATTAACTTTTCACTTTACAAAAGTGAAAGAAAAACTGTAATAAATAAAAGAATCCAATGTATGAATAGTGTACAACTCACAAATAATAATAATCAGAATAACATTAATAATTCATAGAAATAAATACACAATTAATTAATTAATATAACTACTATAAATTTAATATAATTTCATAATATGTTTTTGTTTATTATCCACGTCCCATTCAATTTGCATAGCAGCAGTTGCAGTAAATTTGCATTGACGAATAAACAAAATCTACTTATGTCAAGGCTAATTAATCTTGAGCATATTGATTTAAAAATATCATATATCCATACTTTGTTAGAAAGCTACTTGTTCAAAAAGGTAGCTTTAGTTTAACATGTAAAATATGTGGATCCTATAAAACAGCAATCGCGGAGCACCATGGTGATTTAGAACGCCAACTGAATTTATTAGGAATCTACAGACGCAAATAGACTAAAGGTGTAGAAAAATAAAGACCTATATGTGTATTTTGGACTTTTTTTTCACCACAAGTCTGAAAGAAGATATGTTACTGAAGACAAACAGGCCCAAATCTCAAAATTGACCAGTAAAAAAAACGATGTTTTTGCATGTGTCCAGAGGTGGGTAGAGTACCCAAAAACTTTACTCAAGTAAAAGTAAAAGTAATTCTAGAAATATTTACTCAAGTAAAAGTAAAAGTACTAGTCTTGAATAGTTACTTGAGTAAGAGTAAAAGAGTATCGGATAAAAAAATCTACTCAAGTAGTTAGTTACTTTGGGTCATATATACGGAGCCTATTTTTATTTAGATATATAGATAAATGTATGTAATGTGTGTGTGCGTGTGTAAATGTATATATTTAATCAGCCTTTACTGCAATTTATTATAAAACCCTGTCTGTTTACTTAAGTAACAGATATAGGTTTCATGCCATAACATATTTTTAATACGACTGACTTTATATTAAATGTGAATTTAACATTGAAAGTTAATGTGATATAAATATTGCTACTAATCTTTCATTGTTCAGAAAGAGAGCAAATAACATTTACATTATTAAAGATCATTTTCACTGACAGTCTAGATTTCAATCACTCTCAGAAACTCCCATTAAAATCACTGAAACTGTTAACACTGTGAAATCAATATCTTAATTATAGATTCGTACACACATCTGCACTTTGTTGTTTCTGACGAGAGAATTCGCCAGAAAGAGGTATTCAGTCAGCGAGCGAGTGAAGGAAGCACCGGCATTTCAGCGATGACTCATCGGAACACTTCTGATTGGCCAATGCATTCAAACGAATCGTGTGTGATTGGTTATAATGCGCAACGCTGTAAAACGCATCTATCTCTGGCTCAGCGCCAGCAAGCGATCACAGATCTGAATTTAACAGCTGATGATATGACTTGCTGAACGTACTCGCACCGGTGTGATTGAATTAAAATTAATACAATCTTAATCGGCTATTTTTTGTCTTTTGGAAGCTGCATTCAACTTGACTCCCCTCTGTTATAAGCCACACACGTACAACATACTACTGTCATAGTGGTATCGTGTACTGTAATCGAATGTAGCCCAAGTTATTACCTGTTAAACAGTAGACAGCACACGCGGTGTTCATCTAATAAGGATCTCCATCGCAAGCAAATAATAGCCTTTGCAGATTTGCTTTCAATTCAGTGCAGTTCAATAGTCCCGTTTTCAACGCTGTTGATGCTAAACGTTACAACTCTGAGTGAACCGCTTCAGACGCTCAGTGCGTGAGGCAGGGAACTGAACGAATCATTCAAACTGATTCATGAACCAATTCACTCGTTTGCCAATTGGTTTGATCAAGCCTTTGAACAGAATTGACTCAAAAGAATGAATCATTGGCGAATGGGCATCGCTCATTGCCCAGAGAAAAGTAGACGGCGCGTTTGGAATAAACTGAAGCATTTATAACATTTATTGCATTAAGATAAAGTAACGAGAGGGGCGTCGCTCACAGTAACGAAGTAAAAGTACAGATGAGTTATTTACTAAACTGAAAGATTATAATTTGAATTTGTGAGTGACAGACAAGTAGAAATGTGGGGGCACACTGGGGGGCCAATCAGTTTTCAGGAGGGGCCAGTGCCCCCATGGCCCCTCCCCTGGCTACGCCACTGACTAAAAACTACCCAACACTGAGAAAATAACCCAATAAAATGACCCAACAGACTTAACCCAGCGGTTGGGTAGAAAAAATAACCCAACATTTTTTAGAGTGTAGGCACGATTTGTTTAGTTTTTGAATATACTTGATACTGTTAAAAGGTACATCATTAAAACCAAAAATACTAGTTCACATATCACACCTAAACAGGCTTGGAAAACGTAATTAGAGCAAGCTACTAAATTAGTTAAAAATGCCTATCCATATACAGCTATGATTCGTGAACCCCAAACTGACTCAATGTTTCCCGGACCCTCTACGAACTCCCAAATTGATTAAAATGATTCGCGATCCCGCTCCGAACTCCCGAAATGATTCAAATGCTTCGCGATTCCCAAACTGACTCAAATGATTCGCGGATTCGCTTTGAACTCCCAAAATGACTCAAATGATTCGCGAACTCTCTACGAACTCCCGAACTGATTCAAATGATTCGCGATCCCCAAACTGACTCAAATGATTCGCGAACCCGCTTTGAACTCCCGATTTGACTTTAATGATTCGCGAACTCGCTACGAACTCCCAAATTGATTCAAATGATTCGCGATCCCGCTCCGAACTCCCGAACTGATTAAAATGATTCGAGATCCCCAAACTGACTCAAATGATTCGCGAACCCGCTTTGAACTCCAGATTTGACTCTAATGATTCGCGAACTCGCTACGAACCCCCAAATTGATTCAAATGATTTGCGATCCCACTCCGAACTCCCGAACTGACTCAAATGATTCGCGAACCCGCATATGTGCCAGTGTTTAAATGTCTGTAGAGAAACAGAACTCTACTGTAATATCAAAGTAGATGTTTTACTTTTCTCACTCGTTTTAAACAACAGCGTTTAGTTTCATCCAACTTCAGTTTATTTCCAAGTTTAAATTATGGCTGAATCTCTTTTAAGAAATCTTTGACCATTTTGACTTCCCACCTTTAAAAGATTTGGTTATTTTTCATTCATAAACGCTGCCCTTCGCTTGTGGACTCAATTTTAATAAAACCAGCAGAGATAATATGACTGTAGACTAGATTTGTTCCTGTAGGATTATATTGATTTACATTTAAGATTTAAAATACAGCTACAATTTGTAATAATACATGTGAAGTGATTCAGGGATGTTACAGTTTTTATCAAATGCTTACACATTAAATCTTTACTTACAGATTACAGATTCTGAAAGTTGTCTCTCAAACAGAATTACACACCAAATCTGCAAAACCATGGACTTATTTATCAGCCTTCAACTCAGTTTTCATAAAACACTTTTTTTTTTTTTTTTTTTTTGCAAAACACAACACAATTGTCAATGCAAAGTACACAAATGTAACAGTAATTAACATTATGGCAAAGCTATTTTCAAATGTTTTCTTTTGAGACGTGTTTGTTATATTTTGAATGTGGTGCTTCATTTTGCCAGGGATGTGAGGCAATTTGCATTTTGTGTATGCAATTCTTGGATTTGTGTGAAAAGTTTTGAAAAAAAAGAGGCAAAGTTTTAATAAAAATGTCAATAAAATTGCATTTAAAATCTTAATTAAATGATGTTCATGCATTGTGTAGTTCATGCACTGATATATATATGTACACACAAACTGTAAATCATCAAGGAATCACTGTGTATTTAATGATCCCTGATTCTGGATCGTGTATTTTTTCAATTGTATACTATTGAAATAGTTATTGTCATAACGTTCACCTTTGAGATTGAAAATATTTATTTTTTGAGATCCCAGGAGCCCAAATTCAGACCCAGATCAATAAAACCCACAGAAGAGGTGGGAGTTCAAATGAGGAATATTTATATTACCAAACTGCAGGGAGAGGAAGAGTAAATATAAGTCATGATCTACAAGATTAACCACAATCTGATGTGATCCGACCACCTCAGAGAAAACCAGTGTTGAGCTGCTGCAAGAGCTTTTGAAGCACAGCATCTGTGGTCAAAGAGTTCTCGTATGTTCTGATTGGTGGATGATAATGATGAGTGGATAAAGACTAGAGCAATCAAATTGTGAGAGAGTGATCTGCTCACCTGTTCGTGGATGTTTCAACGTGGAAAGCAGTTCGGAATGGAAATATTCATATTTTATGTGTTAACAACATACTTTTCGTACCTTAAAATCAGTAAATGTTATGAAATTAGAGAACTAAGCCAATAGTCACGGCCACATTAACGCGGATTGACCACTAGCCATCTGATTGCCAAAACCTTACCACGCCCCCCACAAATTAGCCCTGTTATTTACTGGCGCGTTGCCGCATATTCCATGCATTATCATGTAATCATTATCATTAATATTAAAGTGACCGTTCGCAAATACCCGCCTCGTTTAGTTACTTTGTGCAAAGCCAGGCCACTCTCACGAGTCACGCAAATCATGTTCTCACGCAGTGAAAAATACATTGTGGGGCAAAGACTACGTTACACTGAGTGATTACGCGCCGACATACAAGAGAGAGTTCAGAGCAGCCTACTGGGATGCCAACCGTTCCGTATAGAGCATCACAGTCCTTCCCACAGGCCAAGAGAGCTTTGGTGCCAGAAGTAAATTTCCCATTCATTTCTCCCATTGACTTTCGGAAAAATCTGTATCTAAAGAGTTTTAGAGCATGTCTAAGGATAACCAGCAACGGCTTAACTCATGAGCATATAACATATCATTTTGAGTGAAAAAATTAAGAGAAAATCCAAAAAAAGTCAAAGGTATAAGACTGTGTACATGAGCGAAGGAACTACTCATCCCATAAACCACCGCGCCTCACTGAAGTCGACTGAAGCCACAACCGTAAACCAGCCTTTTGAGCTACTTCCTAATCTGACGATGACCATGCAAACATTTTCATCCGGTGAATTTTATTTTATATAGTGAATGTGCAGTAATCACATTTCTTTCAGTATTTATCGTGTAAATAAATAGTGTTTTATTTTGAGTTTTATATTTATTGTGTATTGATTTTTATATTTATCATTGTGTATTTTATATATTGTGTGCATGTGTGAAGCGGTTAACGATAACGTCAGCAACATGGTGCAGTGCTTTCTACTCGACTGCAATCACCGCTCAGTCGTCAGTCGTTGCCATTACACAAATGTTCAGTAAATGCAAAAGCTATGACTAGACTAAATATCGTTTTGACAGTGGCATTTTAAAATGCTTGATATGACTCATACCATATGAAGGCTACAGTAGCTTAGCTAAAGTGGACGATAATGCTAACTAACCTTACCAACCTCCCTGCAAAACTCACCAAAACTTTGTAGGTCTTGTCCCTCATGCTGGCCCTTACAAAACCCACAAGCTGACCCTCGGACACGCTACACTCAACTAATGTTACATGACCTGATCTAAAGTGGTTTTCACCCCTTTGAACACTTTTGTGTTCCTCCTTGAAAAAAGCCATCATGGCAGCCAAGGAGATCATGATTGCACTGATACGTCTACCTTGCAAAAACAACACAGGTTTTAATTTTATAAAAAAAATTTTGTTAATGATCTTCGGTATTCACGGACCTTTGCGGGTTTAACCAGACGGTTACACAAGTTCCACTAATCAGATGCATCACTGTGGGATTGTGGGATTGTTCAGGATTATGGGTAATGAAGTACTTATCCAAGACATCGCAAATGAAAGGCATTTATCTCAAAACAAGGTCAGTGCCCCATGAACCTTTGGCGTTTATATGAGCATATACTATCGCTTAGTACAGCCATAGCTGGTTTTAAGTCTATCATGTATGGTTAAGTTTTTATGGCTTATACCCCAACTTTCAATGCAGAAATTGTATTGAATTTTTACTTCCGGCACCGGCTGTGGGCAGGACTGTGATGCTCTATAATAAGGAATCGTCCTGTATTTCACACATAAAAGTCTTGTTCCATATTGAACTAATACTGAGCGCACTTTGTTCAGTATTTTTGACAATCAGTTCAGCGCGAATCATTTGAGTCAGTTTGGGAGTTCGGAACGGGATAGCGAATCATTTCAATCAGTTTGGCAGTTTGGAGCGGGTTCGCGAATCATTTGAGTCAGTTCGGGAGTTCAAAGCAGGTTCGCGAATCATTTGAGTCAGTTTGAGGATCACGAATCATTTGAATCAGTTCGGGATTTCGTAGCGGGTTGGCGAATCATTTGAATCAGTTTGGGGTTTTGCTAATCATAACTGTATATGGATAGGCATTTTTAACTGATTTTGTAGCTAGTTCTAATTACGTTTTCCACGCGTGTTTAGGTGTTATATGTGAACTCCTATTTTTTGTTTTTAATGATTTGCCTTTTAACAGTATCAAGTATATTCAAAAACTAAACAAATCGTGCCTAATAAGTGCATGTAAAGTTAAATGATGAAGTCATACTAGTGCGCGTGTGCATTTTGATTGCTTCTTTCACTGCAGTGTATTTAAATGCATTTATGAATGCATGTGAATGATCACAAAATTCAAGATATGAATGAATTAATAATAGCCAGAGGTGGGTAGTAATGAGTTACATTTACTTTGTTACATTTACTTGAGTAAATTCTTTGGTAACTTATACTTTTTGGAGTAGATGGATACTTTTACTCTTACTTGAGTACTTTTTTTGGGGAAAATCCGTACTTTTACTTCATTACTGTGGGCCACGCTCTCTCGTTACTTTATCTTAATGCAATAAATGTTATAAATGCTTCAGTTTGATCCAAACGCGCCGTCTACTTTTCTCTGAGAAATGAGTGATGCCCATTCGCGAATGATTCATTCTTTTGAGTCAATTCTGTTCAAAGAATTGTTCAAACCATTTGGCTAACCAGTGAATTGGTTCATGAATCAGTTTGAATGATTCGTTCAGTATTCTGCCGCGTGCGCTGAGCGTTTGAAACTCAGAGTTGTAACGTTTAAGAACAGAAAGAGCGTTGAAGACATGGCTGGATCTGCACTGAATTGAAAGCAAATCTGCAAAGGCTATTATTTGCTTGCTGTATTGGATGAACTCCAAGTGCGCTGTCTATGGTTCAACAGGTATAACTTGGGCTACATTCGATTACAGTACACAATACCACTATGACATTAGTTTGTTGTACCTACGTGTAACTTAACAGAGGGGAACCAAGTTGAATGCAGCTTCCAAAAGACAAAAAATAGCCGATTAATATTTTCTATATTTGATACAATCACATTGGCGTGAGAACTCAGCAAGTCATATCATTAGTAGTGCTGTCAATCGATTAAAAAAAATTAACTAATTAATCGCACAATTTTTTAAAATTAATCGCGATTAATCGCGATTAATCGCAATTAAAAGACTGAAACTTTTTGGATATGTAAATGTAAAATGTAAATAATTAATGTAAACTCAAGACAAAGAAACTATTTAAATTCAAAATATGATTGTTTATTGGAATTTTTGTTTAACTTGTAACACAGATTTTCTCATGTAAACAACATACCTGCAATAAACCATCAATATCCTCCAAATTAACTGTTGGCTTGAAAGCCATATTTATTACAGAAATAAAAACACAGGCATGTAAGTACCATTTGAATTTCAAAACAATCAATGCCAATAATAGACAAAAATGATTTCCATGTTGAATTCTAAGTGGACTGCAAAAAAATTCCAAAGTATAGTCATTGCCAGTGCTTTAAGTGGGCTGGTATGCACCTGTACTCAGTACCGCCACTTCCAAATATAGCTCTTGAGCGTACCGCCACCTCTCCGTGCGCCTAGAACGTGCTTGTAGCGTACCGGTACGCTCATTTGGACATCTGTTTTAATAGAGGTTTTAATCTTTCACCTGCACTGCCGATTTTCAGAGCGCCCCTCACAATGCAAGCTTCCTAATTCATCCCACCCAGAGAAGAAACTACATTACCCATTCACCCTTAAATTATACACGTGAATAGCGCATGTGTCGCTTTTCCCACTGTTAAGTGTCAACAACTCAACGTGGCCGGAGAAGGTGTGTGAAACTCGTTGTGAGTTATACTAAAGCAAAATCTTGAGTATTTATTGTCTGATAAACATTAAAAACTGTCTGCGGAGGTTGAGTCGTCCTGCAGCCCCCGCCGGCTGCTCATTGGCTGCAGCATCTTTTTTCTAAGTTCTAAAAAAATACCGTAGACGGCAAGGCACACATTTAGATATTCATTTATCTAATTAATCTATAGCCTATGCACAAAGACAATATGATCTTTTTG
The DNA here is from genome assembly GCF_003368295.1 of Carassius auratus. Lineage (NCBI taxonomy): Eukaryota > Metazoa > Chordata > Actinopteri > Cypriniformes > Cyprinidae > Carassius > Carassius auratus. The sequence continues at coordinate 14,483 of NW_020528036.1, read as the reverse complement.
TCCCCTTTTTGTTTTAAAGCTTGATGAAGAGAGAGAGCGCAAGTTGCTGCAGCTGCAAGGACAGTGGTGCACGCGCACAGGAGTGATTGACAGTTCGCGGCACTGTGTACAAAAAATACTCCGCTACACAATTATTTCGTTTATTTTCGTTTAAGCTTATTAACGTTAGCGTTACAGAAAGGTCTGATTTACGCACTGTTACAGTAATTGTTTTTTTTTTTTTTTTTTTTTTAAACAATGACATTTGAGTTCATGATTTTAATGTTGCTGTTTCTTGTGGCAGACTAAATGAAGAGTAATGTTTCTTGTGGCAGACTGAAGAGTAATCCGGCAGAGTTTTATACTGAAACTTTCCGTCTAAAAGTCCTTCCTTGGTCTTATCCATATTTCTTTGCACGTTGAACACACATAGGCCACAACTGGAAATAAAAAAAACTGCAACCGCGTTAATTGCGTTATTTTTTTTTAACGCGTTAAATATTTCAAATTAATCGAATGCGTTAACGCGCTAATTTTGACAGCACTAATCATTAGCTAAATTCAGAACGGGGAAGTCGTGGCCTAATGGTTAGAGGGTTGGACTCCCAATTGAAGGGTTGTGGGTTCTAGTCTCGGGCCGGACGGAATTGTGGGTGGCGGGAGTGCATGAACAGCTCTCTCTCCACCTTCAATAACACGACTTAGGTGTCCTTGAGCAAGGCATCGAACCCCCAACTGCTCCCCGGGCGCCGCAGCATAAATGGCTGCCCACTGCTCCGGGTGTGTGCTCACAGTGTGTGTGTGTTCACTGCTCTGTGTGTGTGTGTGTGTGTGTGTGTGTGTGTGTGTGTGTGTGTGTGTGTGTGTGTGTGTGTTCACTGCTCTGTGTGCATTTCGGATGGGTTAAATGCAGAGCACAAATTCTGAGTATGGGTCACCATACTTGGCTGAATGTCACTTCACTTCACTTCATCTGCACTCGCTCGCTGGCGGTGAGCCAGAGACAGACGCGTTTTTAGAGCAGTGCGCATTATAACCAATCACACAAGATTCTGTTGAGCTTATTAAAGCATTGGCCAATCAGAGGTGTTCCGATGAGTCATCGCTGAAATGCTCACTGACGGAATACCTCTTTCTGGCGAATTCTCTCTTCAGAAACAACAAAGTGCAGATGTGTGTGTACGAATCTATAATTAAGATATTGATTTCACAGTGTTAACAGGTTCAGTGATTTTAATGGGAGTTTCTGAGAGTGATTGATAGACTGTCAGTGAAAATGATCTTTTATAATGTAAATGTTATTTGCTCTCTTTCTGAACAATGAAAGATTAGTAGTTTTTATATCACATTGACTTTCAATGTTAAATTCACATTTAATATAAAATAAGTTGTATTAAAAATATGTTATGGCATGACAACTATAGTACTTAAGTAAACAGACAGGTTTTTATAATAAATCCACTTATTAATCCACAACAGTTCACGGCCCTTTGATAGGTTTGCTAGGTTATAGGTCAACAAGTTTCTATACAGCAAGTACACAGTAGAATGACCTTGATTTCTGGTGTTTCTTTCCTGAATGTATATCAAAACACTGGCACAGAAACAAGCTTGACATTACTGAGTCATACGAAATAATATTAGACTGCTTTTGCATTAGGAAGCAACTAAATTTGCATGACCAGTGAAAATACCAGTGCTTGCAAGTGCAAGATAATGTGAAGGTTTTGCCAAATAGCTGATATATTCAGTCACTATAAATTTATATTTTGATTTACTATTTTTGGTGAACAAAGTACAGTATTTAAAAACTATAAAAGACATTTAAGATCAATGCAAAAACACATTCAGGTAACATTTTTAACTGATCAGTCATAGAAACGCGAGCTAATCTGCGAGGCTTCCGAGTCATTAGTCGCTATTAAATAACTAGAAGAATAAAGTACAATAAACAGTAAAACTATTTGCGCTACAAGTAGTTTTTATGATTGTGGTAAAAATTTAAAATAAAATTATAAAGAGAATACCAGGTTGCTATTCAAGATAAGTTAATAATATTCGAATGAAGCTAATGAAACCTGTTTGTCTAAACTGTACTTCGCAAGAACGACCATTAGATGGCGACAAAGTCTTACACAATTCATAACGGGTTTCATAACACAATAACTGCATTTGAAATTGATAGAGTATTACAAACTACCAAACTTAGAGTTCAGGTTTCCTACAACATTTCCAACAGATAACCAGATTATCACTCAGTACAGCTTTAATTCCTTCAAGAATTAAATGCAAGTGAATAATTAAAAAATCAACACATCAAAGCCAGTACTGATCTAGTTTATGCATTTATACAGTCTGTGGTTCAGCCAAGTTCAACTAACACATGCTGAGAACTTCAAACACTGGCCTTTAACCAGAGGTTTGTAAGTCCATGTTCTTGGCCTGTGTCCCGATGTGACTGAAACCACAAACAGTTTCAGTGTAAAGCTCTGGCCACATGCATTACACCTCCAAACTGACCATAACTCTTCAAATGTCCAATCCTGAATCACAAAAAAAAAAAAAAAAAAAAAAAAAATTATATATATATATATATATATATATATATATATATATATATATATATGATGGTTTATAACCAGAATCTGAATATTTCAAATTGAATATCTTTGTATTTTACCAAGGAAGGAGCTGCGATGTCAAGACAAGCACCTCAACAAACAGAACTAGACGTGGGCCAAAATATTTTTTATCAAAAATACACCCACTTATTAATATTCAAGAGACATAATATTTCATATCATATCTTTAACTCTTATGTACACTGACATGTGCAGGTCCAAGGATAGGTGAGTATTTTTACTCAGTGGTTAAATCCTTTCATTTTAATTAGTAAATCAAAATTTTATGCAAAGGTTTTCTCATTTAATTTATTAAAGTGTTACCAGGTTCGATATGTACATCTTATTTTATAAATTAACTCAACGGCCTGTGTCTGTCAACAAGTCTCTTTCATTGGTCTCCATGAACCCCTTTTTTTGTGTGTGTGCATATACTCCATTAAAGTTTTTTTTATTAACATTATTATTTGTTAATTTAACATACATAAAGGTAAATTCACACGTTCACAGCACAAAACAGATTACAACAATAAGCCCCCCCCCCCCGCCCCCCCCCCCCAAAAAAAAACATTAAGCCAGGGGTAATATATATATTTTTTAATAAATTAAGCTCAATAAGAAATAAAGTATAATATACTTTATAAAAAATATACTTGCACAACATATAGGATTTTACGAATTGCTGGAAGAAGATATATCCAAATAACATTTGAAGGAATTACCAAAATAATAAAAGAGTTTAACAGACAAACATTTGCATTTATGTAAAACATTTTAAAAAAATAATTATAATAATTTAAAGCTAGAAGGCTAGCTCTTTAAAGGAGATCCATCTCAAGAAAGTGTTTTTATTTTTTATTAATAAGATTGACAGGGTAAAATCGGTGTTAGCAACTTGGAAGATATGTTGTTAAATCTTATAAATGTTTAGATATTTCTTAGGTAAGGACCACACTTTCTATGAGGGAATATATTTAAAAGAATGAATCCAATAAGATATTACAAGAGATACAGTCATTATATCTTTCTGAAAGAGTTGCCAGTTTTTTCTATTCCTGAGAGAGGGACTGGACAAAAAGTTCCTATCGTTTCACAGGGTTGTGTCCTTCTCCATTAAAGGTACACGGGTTGCGTAACGACGTGTGACGTCAAAGCAGTCACAAGACTTCAGTCGCGTCGCGGCCTTCGGCAGCAGTTCACGGACAGACACGAGCGCGCGCACTGCGCAGCGATGGGACTCAGCGCGAGAAGAAAGAGTTCTGCAAAACCCGGATCGACTTGGCTGTTCTGAATCCCATCGGATCGATCGCTATGGAGATCTGAATGTGACCGATCCTTAACAACAGCGAGAATTTGTAGGTTGGTGCTGGTGTAACGTCGTTGTTTGTCCTCGTGGATGCGGTGCCTGTGACATCTCCAGACTTCATCTCGAGCCGTGGATCTGCTGCTAGTCCTCTAACTAACCCACCCACCCCTGCAGAGTCCGGGGGTGATGCTGTCCGTTCTCTCGTACGGTAGACTGGTGGCCCGAGCGGTCATCGGCGGACTCTCTCAAACCGACAGCCGCGATTACAGCCTGGTGTCCGCCAGCTTCGGCTTCGGGAAGGATTTTCGGAAGGGTATCTTGAAGAAAGGGATGTGTTATGGAGACGACGCGTGCTTTATAGCCCGACACAGGTCTGCTGATGTGTTAGGTATGTAATCATTCAAACGATTAAATGCCCTTTGTTTTACATGCAAAGACATTTGTTTGGGAGAGCTGATTTAGTCAAGTAACCTATCTTCGTGGTTGAATCGCTTCTGACGTCACAAATTGGAACACATCGGTGGTCTGTGAGCCAACAAAAGCCTTTACAGCCATCATTCTGTATATATTGGTAATTGGCAAAACCCTGTTTAATCTTACCTGGACGTTAATTTAGAATGCATTTAATTAAAACACCAAAAATACATACATTTACATAAAACATTACATAATAACAAAAGCTTCGGTTTTATAACTGCTATATATTTATCATATTCTATAAATAATGAAGCACATGAATATAAAAATCACTGTTGTAACATTTTGTTACACTGACATCAAACGGGCCGTTATGAACGTTCTGTGTGGAATTTTAAACCGACGTTGCTCGCAACAAAGTAACATTTCGTATTGTGACGTCAGTAGCGTTCCAGTAGAACGATGCGTCCCATAAGCCTACTGAAGGAAAGAAAAAGAATCGCGCGTATTAAAATTACCTCTTTTTTATTTTTTGTAATATTTATTGCTTGTTGTCTTGAAAGTGATTGTACATATACTCCTGCAAATGCAACACAAATGATTCCAGAATCGCTACTGCTGTCAACAAACACTAACAGAGTATAAGATGAGTGGGAGTCTGTCTAATGTTTAGTACTCCACGTGACTGGAGGGTATGAACTGTTTTAGTTACAAATTAAAAAGAGCACAGTGCTTTCCGAACTGTCTGTGTTATGAGCACAAAGTGAGATGAGATATTTTAAAATTATCATGTGTTAGGCTTCACAAACTCATTTTGACAGCTTAAAGTGGCTTGTATTTTAAATTCAAATGTAAACATGGATAATAGTGGAAGCAGTTCCTTTGACAACGCTGCAAGAATTTACAGTGATACATTAATACTATTCCATACCTTATATCAATCAAACTTTTATTACAGACTCAAGATCCAAATTTAGAAGAAAAAAAATTGTCCAAACTTATAGACCTGTTAAAATTTTTTTTAAAAAATAATAACCGGAGAATTTGAACTTTTTTTGGGTTATGGAGAGTGCACATGAGTTTTTATGTAACATAAAACCCACTATTTAGTTGCAAGGAAGTCCATCTGAAAGATTTGTGGGTGCAAAACAAAAGATGTACACTGAAGACCACAGACCAGGGTTTGAGTCTTCTTTTGTCTTGAGTAATTACAGTGCCTTACAATGCAGATCTTCAAAGAAAGCAGATCGTTTAGTTCATGCTTCATTTGAGAATGGTTAGTTATATTTTTAGAAATCTTTTTTTTAGTAGTCTTCAAAGTTGAATAGTCCTTGTACCTATTTTGTCATTTAACCCACTCATAACAAGTATGCCTACAAATTCAAATGGAAACATGTTAGCAGGTCTCTTAACAGGTCTGCCAAGGCACAAAGCCCTTTTCACACTGTGATTCTGGAAAATAGACGGGTAATGTGTCCTGGCAATTGTTCCAGGAAAAGGTCATACGTAAAAAAAGACAAATTAACCCAGGATATAAACCCTCTTCTACATCTCAAACACAGAAGCAAGGGTCTGTCATGGTCTCTTGTCTTTAAGATGACAGTAAGAAACAAGAACAGAGCTGTAACCTAGCTGTGGAAATGCCAGTATTGTTTTTAGAGGTGAGATGACGAGAGGATGCAGGGCGATGTGAGGGGACTTGCCTTGTATGGTCACAAACGCGGGTTCCTGCTTATTGTCTGTCAGAAGGGAAGCTGGGAGCGCTTTGTAGGGAAAATTCCCAGTTTGGTAGAACGATTTGGATATGCACATGACGTCTGTGGGGGGTGTAGGCTGTAAATGTTTGCTTTCTCAATATTACAGACCATCGTCAAACAATCAGTACTTTAGTGGTTGATTATTGTGAATCTTTCAATAGCTGAATGCGTGTATTATGCCTATAAAAACACAATCGCATGATGGCAAATGAGCACAAAATTGCTATTTCAATTACACTGGAATTAAATTAAGTTTTAAGAACATTGCAACTCAAAATGTACTCCGTAAATGACATTTGATTACTTAATGAATCTTTCCTGAATACATAAATTTCTCTTTCTATGAACAGACTTCGACTAAACTCTTAGCTTTCTAATCGTGTTTTTCGGTCACCTGTAGGAGTTGCTGATGGGGTAGGTGGCTGGCGTGACTACGGGGTCGATCCCTCTCAGTTCTCTGGGACGCTCATGAGGACGTGTGAACGGCTGGTCAAAGAAGGACGATTTGTGCCAAGCAGCCCAGTGGGAATCCTCACCACCAGCTATTATGAGCTTACTTCAGAACAAAGTACCACTCTTAGGTGAGCACATTCGATTATGGATTATGTAGTGAATTCATTTCAAAGCTAGAATATGTTAGTCTGCAGTGTGTGTTTATTTTCAAATTTAAATGCAGCACAGAAAAAAAGCATTAACGTTTTAGATTTCTCTCTCAAATGTATTTTCTGTTTTCTAATGAAAACTGTTGTGAGATTAGATCGTAATGTGTTTGAGGCTGCTGGGATTGCAGCATTATCCTCTGGCTTCAATTAAGGTGCGGTCGCGCAATTTGGTGTTCCTTAAACTTCTATTAAAATGCTTGCGTAAACAGGAGGGTATGCGTCATGCTTTCACTACGAAACAAAGTTCTATTGTTTATCAATACAAGTTCAACCAATTCTGCATGCTTAAAATCCCTCTCTCTTTAATCATTACATTTGCAGCACGTCCAGTCCAAGTATTCACAGACTGTGATACAATAACTTTAGCATCTGACATCAAACATTCCCACTTAAGGTGTCCGCGTGCAATCTCTGTGACCGTACACATGGATTCACCATAAATCTGAGGAATGGGTGTTATGTTTTGGGAAAGTCAGGAGTAAAGTTTTATTTTTCCTGTCATAGGAGGGAAATGTTTTGAGGGAAGGGCCTTGGCTCATTTTTTTTTTTCAGGATGAGATCAAAGTCGTAAGTAAAATATAATGGACAGAAATGAGTCATTGTACAGTGTGCTGCTCTCAGAAACACGCTGTGGGCTGCATGAGTCACAGACAGAGTGTACTGGTCACAAGATTGGATTTTGGGAAATCTGCACACATTCAAAGCTAAAAGGCAGTTTTTTGTGGTATGGTCTGTTTAAAGTGATATTCCAGGTTTGATACAAAACTTTGGATCTAAAACTAAAGGTTATTTATTGGCATCAGAGGTTCAATGCAGAACCTTAAACATCCATAGAACCTTTACATTCCATTTATAGTGGAAAAAGTTTTTTTTAGATTATTAAAAGAAAAATGGTTTACTAAAAGGTTCTTTGGGGAACCTAAAATGGCATTGCTGTGAAAACCCCATCTGGAACCTTTAATTTTAAGAGTAAACTTAAAGCTGAAATGTAGTATTTGTCTGTGTTTAAGCCTTACGTTATGTTACAGTCGTTTAGAGAAGACATTCTTTTTCCTGAAAATGTTAGTTAATGTTATCACATTGAACTACAGTTTCATAATTTTGTTCATACTGTGTATAACATCTTAGTGAATTTATATTTATTTTTTCCAACTTTTTACACTTCTGCTGTTCTTGCTAAAAAATGGAGAGCTTTTCAAAAAGTGCTTGTAAATCTCTCATTATGCTATATTATCACCAAATCTTGGATTGAATCTTTTTGTGAGCTTGTTTTCTTCCAGTTTGCACAGATTAGGCATTTCTTTTTGGAACTATTTGTCATAATCCACACTGATCAAACTAATTGCACTGCCACAGTTATCTGCCAGAGTTATCTACAAATAACGCTTTTTTTGCACTTAAAAAAAAGAGTTGCATAAGCTCAGATCTACAGAGCCCCGCACATGACATGCAGGAAAAAAATACTTGGCTAAATCGTGCGCACGATTTAGCAAATCGGGGGAACGCATTAGTAAACCGAGGAAACGCAATAGTAATCATGTGCACATTTTCGAACACTGAGGGAATGAATTAGTAAATCGTGCACACAATAATTTTTTTCTGCTCTGTACAGATCAGTGAGGACTATGACGTACAAGTTCCACAAAGCCTGTTCTAACCAAATTAGGAAAATGATTTTCAGCACAGCACAATAAAATACTTGCAAAGACAACTGAAAGCAAGCATTCAGTGTGTTGATTTCCCTTTAAAAAAGTGAACACTGTGGCTCTACGGGGTATTTTAGAAAGAAATGAGAATTATGTTATAGTACCCATGATGTGACAGTCTTTCTTGTCTTCAGGAAGCAGTACAGCGTGTATCGTGGTATTAGACCGGCAGAGTCACCAGCTACACACGGCAAACCTGGGCGATTCTGGCTTTCTGGTGGTTCGAGGTGGAGAGGTGGTCCACAGGTCTGATGAACAGCAGCACTACTTCAACACCCCTTTCCAGCTCTCTATCGCCCCTCCTGAGGCAGAGGGCTCCATCCTCAGTGACAGGTGAGACCGTTTGCTTTTATATGACTTTCTCCCCTCACTTTCTCATTATGTGACAGCATCGTGTCCCCAAGCTAGACGCGAGCGAGACGTAATCCGCTGGCTGTCAGTACGAGAGCATGATTAGTTTCTCACTCTGGTTGTTAACTCGATTGGATTATCAGTCCATTAGTCTCTCGTGTGTTACGATCAGGATATGTAATGATCTCTCTGCTCTTATTTCAGATCAGAATGGCTTAAACTGTCAGAAGAAAAAAATTATAATTCTGCACTAAATTAATCCACCCGAAAAATTGATAGAATCTTAAGTTGCAACTAATTGGCTTAATCACATTTAGCCAATAACTACCTCAATATTATTTAAAACGTTAATTTTCTAGTGTTCTTTTAATGAATTGATCATTAATAGTATTTTAAAATCACAATTTAGGGGTTGAATCCCGCTTTTGATTTGATTGCAATTGTTGACTGATTGCAATTTCCACGATTGCAAAGATTTTGTGACTAAATCCAGCCTGTGGTTAACACATTTTCTGCATCTTAACATCAACTGATCCTGTAATTTGTAATCCAAGCATCCCGTCTGATCAGTGTCTGGTAAACAGAACCCTAAATAAGGAAAATACAGTGACTTTATCACACTTAAGTGGACTTGTTAGGCTCTTTCTGCTCTGAGCTACATCCGGTCATGTTTAATCTTGCCAATGGAGCTAATGGAGACAACCTTAGCGAGACCTCTGTAAATCCTGACATTAGCTGATTTCTCTTTGACAGACACATGAGCTAGTTGGAAGAAGTACTCTGAGGCCTGGTATTCTTCAGTTTGTGGGTCAATCTTAAACCGTTCCAATTTAGAACTGTTTCCACTTCTTAATTTCTCCGAGTTTGTATTCAAAGTAAGTATCAAGTTTAAACCGCGTGACCTGGGACTAGCCGGCCGGTCTGGCACAGACGGAGGGAAAGTCAGCCAGTGTATTCGTAGAGTCCGTGTACATAGCATTTGCCACAGACTTCCTGGAACAGGAACATGACACTTCACAGCTGATCTGTACGTTTCCGCGTGCTTTATACTGTAATGAGGATCAAGCTATAAGCTTCTTAGACTGAAACTGCTTTTATTGCTCCCAACTTGTGCTCCTAAATATGGTCATCAAACAATACTACCTGATAACTTTTAAGAGCTCTAAACACATTTCAACTTGAAAATGTGCAGTTATGTAGCTGGTTCGATGGATCGTTGTGTACCTGAGATCGAGAGAGTCAGATGTTTTGTTTTCAAATACGTTAAACTGAAATATAACTTTACATAACTAAACTATCGAAAGTTGACTTGCATTTAGGTAACAACTTTGTTCTCTCGTTTCCCACAGCCCTGAGGCTGCCGATAGCTCTTCCTTCGATGTCCAGTTGGGTGACATCATACTCACAGCTACAGACGGGCTCTTTGACAACATGCCAGACTACATGATTTTACAAGAACTCAAAAAGCTCAAGGTAGCAGAACATTTGTTTGTAACCAGGCTTCCTTCTGTCTACTTTTGTGTCCTCCAGCGGCACTGATACGAATTGTGTCCTCTGCTTTCAGAATACCAACTATGAAAGCATCCAGCAAACAGCCAAGAGTATTGCAGAACAGGCCCATGTTCTAGCATACGACCCCAATTACATGTCTCCATTTGCACAGTTTGCCTGCGATAATGGCTTGAATGTCAGAGGTGAGAGATAACCTTTTGAACAAACATCAACTACTGCTTTACTTTTTCTTTACAGTTTTCTGGGAGATAATGGTCTTGCTTATAGTCATCTTTGGCACTAAGAGTGTACGCATTTGCATTGACAGCAGAATGATTACAATTCTTTGCTAAATCATGCAATGCATTTACATTTGACATGCATTTATATTGCATTGAAAGTATGCAATTTTGTTTTAATCAATGCACTTGAAAATTTGATCAAAATTCTGTTTCGGTTTTAAATCAGGGTTAACTATGAAACTAAAACCATTAAAATATTTTGTTAATTTAAAATAAAATAACCATTAACTGAGATCAAATAAATAAATAAATAAATAAATAAAACATTTAAATCATCATTTTGCTAGTTGCCAAAGCAACAGCTCTCATTTTCAAAAATAAATAATACTAATTCAAAATATATTAAGAAAAACTATAACAATGTCTCTATGATACTGAAACGACACTGGTTCAGTTAATTTTTTTGGTGTGATTCATAATTATTTTCAAAATTATAATTAAGACAAATGTCTTAGGTTCAATTTCTAGAAAATGCAAAAAAAATAAAAAAAAATAATGCATACTTTAAATGCACTGTAAGTGTCTTTGGTTTTTCCACTGGAAATAGGTCACAGATTATATTTTGCATGAGGATGGATGCATGTCCAAATGGATGCATAGTTAATTGTGTAGCAATAGTCAAATAATCCATAATCGGTGCATTCAATTCATTATCAGACTAATGCATTTTTACACTCCTAACTGTCATGTATTCAATGGCATGGGATTGTAGATGTTGAGCATATCTGTAGTCTTGACAACATTCCCTCTTTTTTTTCTCCCCAAAGGAGGAAAACCAGATGACATCACCGTTCTGCTGTCAATTGTAGCTGAGTACACAGACTAACGCTCGCAAGGGCAGCAGAATGCTTCTCTTGTTGTCTTCCTCTCAGCGACTGGACTGGCGGCTGTTTCCTGCTGGCAGGATTGAGGGCTGTTTCAGCTTTCTGTTTCTGGCAGGGACATCTGTTCCTTGGGTTCTTCGGCCTTACTACTCCGTATTTCACATGATGTCATATGCAGGCTCAAGACAAAGATCACCTTGAAACGGACTGCTAAGGTCAAGTTGTGTTTGACAAGGGCTACAACAGGTGTTGAACACTTCTCCAGTACGTCTGTAAGAATCGCCAGTGTTCCTGCCGTCCAGTGATGAATGAGTAGTTAGTAGTGATGTGGCTTTGAGGCCAAAAATGGAGAAAGAATGAGCGAGTGAGGAATAACAATCTGATTAGGTCCCAAAAAAGAAAGTTTCCATATCAAGAAGAAGACTGAGATGGAAGCGTCATCCAGTGGGAATGCCAGCTGAGATGAGATGTTATCAGGCACGAGTGACTACAACAGACTCTTCACTAGCTGATGAAGAGTTTGTATTTTGGGAAGTAAGCTGAGGTGTAACTTCACAGTACTAGACCGATTATGAAGCATAACAACGTCAAAAAACTGTCAAAGTTAATGATCAACCATAGAAATGCCTTTCCTTTGAGATATTAATTCATGAAGATGCTTTTGCAGAACAAGTGAAATCAGAGTCAGACGGGTGTTTTGTTTCAAGCGATTCAAAGTACAGGACAAATGAGTTTGCTTGGGGAGACCGTAACCTTTTCCTTTCATATTTATTAATTTCAAACTGTATTACTCTGGATTTTTTGACGTAATTACAGCAGTACAACAGACTGCAAGAGATTGTGGGATGTGTTGAGAGGACAAGCAGTCCCACTCAAACCACTTTTAAGAAGTGCACATGCATGTGGTGTGTGTGTGTGTATGTGAGATAAGAACGTTTACGATGTGTAGATATTTGGAAAACTGGCTGTATATTTATCGATGACATGTATGCATTTGGAAAGTGTAGGCTATTACACATCAGATGTATATGAGAGTATATTTGATAATTGTGTGGATACTGTTGAAGTATTTTTCTTTTTTTTTATGTAAAACTTAATTTTAAAATATCCCTCGAGGTGTTTATGCACAAAGCTAATGTTAGCATCTGTGAATGCTTTCAGTGGGTATGTCATGGATCACATGATCTAATAAAGTTATATTTTTATAACTTCTGTAGCTCACTGTTTTTCTCTGTAAATTAGTGTCTCTGTTTTAGAGTAAATATTAAAGTGTCTAAATTATGCTCTGATAATGTAACAGATGCTGTCAATATTTGTATTAAAGTGAAATATTAAGCAATATTTAATCATCTTAAACCTACTAATAGTCCCTATATTAAATATTGTGGTTTCTCTCCAATTTTACAAACTTTTTTGTCCTTTAAAAATAGCTTTTGCAGTTTACTTAAAGGTTCTGCTGTTTAACAAACTACTTTTTAAAAGCGCAATCTACATGTAATCTCTCGACTAATATGAATCATAAAAAAGGGGCATGCATAATAATTACACAAAGAATAGTCCTAGATGAAGTATAGCATGTCACACTACAGGAGACGACTGATGTCTTCCAACACAAACACCTTTGCTTGTTTCAGCTACCTAGCTATTCTAATCACACAATCCATGTGGATCCCGATTAATTAACTGGATTACAGCATCGGATGAATCTTCATGGCCACCTGCAAAAGCAGCCATTGCTCTAGTACTATAGTGAATCCAGGCCATCCAAGATGTAGATGAGTTTCTTCATGGGAACATGGGATTGCATCACTTGTTCATCAATGGATCCTCTGCAGTGAATGGGTGCCAAACAGCCGATAAAAACATCACAGTAATCCACAGAACTCCAGTCCATCAGTTAATGTCTTGTGATGTGAAAAGCATCATGAAATAATAAGGAAAAAAATCCATCATTTAGATGTATTTAACTTCAAACTGTCACGTCCTGCTAAAATGCAAGTCCTCTATCCATAATATTGCTTTTCCAATGAAAAAGTCTTCTAGTATAACTCGAGAGAAATCCGCACCGATCAAGCAGCGTTTACATGTCTGTGGATTTTAATGTGAGAAAACAAATGGAAATGTTTGTGTTTTTCACTCAAGGATGCATTATGAATGGAAACAAGTAACAGTTTAAAGTTAAAATGCCTTAAAGATGGATTTGTTTCTTATAAACATGCAGCCATTTGCGTCACAAGACTTTTTTTTAAAGAGGGACTGGAGTGCTGTGGATTATTATGATGTTTTTATCAGATGTTTGGACTCTCATTCTGACGGCACCCATTCACTGCAGAGGATACATTGGTGAGCAGGTGATGTAATGCTAAAGTCTCCAAATCTGTTCTGATAAAGAAACAAACTCATCTACATCTTGGGATGGCCTGAGGGTGAGAACATTTTCAGCAAATCATTTTTGGATGAACTATTCCTCTATGAAACTATTAAAGCAGACGTGTCTTAGTCATCTTTATAAGAACCATTGGTAGACTGATCTCCTGAAGAGAAATAAGTGACAAAAATGACACACTTGAGATTTAAGGCATCCATTTCTTTGGATTTTTATATACATCATGTCTGTATACATTTTATAGTGTAACTGCAACAGTTTGTGGTTTTCCTACATTTTTATACTCAACTAAGGTGTAAGTTGTTACAAAGGCCACGAGAGTCTGAAATACTGAGCACATTACCATCAAGTGTAAGTGGCTGGAGACTAAATTTGTCTGTCAGCAGTGAGCAGTCAACAAAACCAGTATATCATGTGACCTCAATATCGTGAGCATCAACTAATACAATAGCAACTGACTGAAGATTTTTTGAAGACATTAAGAGCTCAAATGATAAAAAGGCCACTAAAAGGGGAGTGAAATTAAGTTATTCTGTTTTGCACAGCTGTCCAGCTCAACTCTGACACAATCTGAATCGTCAAGCTTCTAACTACATATGTTTTCAATCCAACAGTCATGCAACACAAGGCTTTCTCTGGGAAATGCAGCAAGGTAGCAAAGTCGTTTCTCAGGCAGTGATT
>NW_020528035.1:2605000-2760000 GCF_003368295.1 Carassius auratus | reverse complement strand
ATGTTCCCGTGGACTCTCAGGAGTCGAGTCAGGTACCGGTGGACTCTCCGGAGTCAAGTCATGTTCCTGTGGACTCTCAGGAGTCAAGTCAGGTACCGGTGGACTCTCCGGAGTCAAGTCATGTTCCCGTGGACTCTCAGGAGTCGAGTCAGGTACCGGTGGACTCTCCGGAGTCAAGTCATGTTCCCGTGGACTCTCAGGAGTCGAGTCAGGTTCCCGTGGACTCTCCGGAGTCGGGTCAGGTTCCGGTGGACTCTCCGGAGTCGGGTCAGGTTCCGGTGGACTCTCTGGAGTCGAGTCAGGTTCCGGTGGACTCTTCGGAGTCGGGTCAGGTTCCGGTGGACTCTTCGGAGTCAAGTCATGATCCAGTGGACTCTCCGGAGTCGAGTCAGGTACCGGTGGACTCTCCGGAGTCGAGTCAGGTACCGGTGGACTCTCAGGAGTCGAGTCGGGTTCCGGCGGACTCTCAGGAGTCGAGTCGGGTTCCGGCGGACTCTCAGGAGTCGAGTCAGGTTCCGGCGGACTCTCAGGAGTCGAGTCAGGTTCCGGTGGACTCTCAGGAGTCGAGTCAGGTTCCAGCGGACCCTCCGAAGTCGAGTCGGGTGCCAGTGGACCCTCCAGAGTCGAGTCAGGTGTTTGTGGACCTTCCAGAGCCAGGGCCAGTCACTGATTACCCTCCAGAGCCAAGTCAAGTCACTGGGTGGTCTGCTGCTCCGCCCTGGGGGACTCCAACGTTGACCACGAGGATGTGGTGGTCATCTGCTCCGCCCTGGAGGACTCTGACTTTGACCACAAGGCCGTGGTGGTCTTCCGCTCCGCCCTGGAGGGCTCTGGCCTTGACCACACGGCTGTGGTGGTCCTCTGCTCCGCCCTGGTGGACGCCTCAACATGCCCTTTATGAACTTCTGTTTTGTGTATTTGAGTTCTGTTATGTTTCTGTCTGTTCCCCTTAGTTTGTCTGGCCCTCCATCCCTCCCCCTGAACCTCCTCCGGTCCTCCTCCCTCCTGGTCCTTTTTGTTCTGTTTGGTGTGTCTGAGGAGCATCTGGTAGCTGCTCCTTAGAGGGGGGGTTATGTCACAGTGTGTCTGGTCTGTGTATCACTGGGTGTCCACTAGAGGTCTCACTTCCCCTTATCATCACTGTTCATTGTTTTCAGCTGTTTTCACTTACATCGTTTGCACTTGTCTTTAAATACCTGGGTTGTTTCTGTCCTTGTTACGGAGTCCTTGTTTAATGTCTGAACGTTACATGTCCGTCAACTCTTGCTTTGTCTAGCCTTGCCTTGCCTTGCCCTGTGTTCGTGTCCTGTTTATGTTTTGTTTTGGATGTTCTGGTTTTGACCCTGCTTGGACTGTTTACTCTCTTGGATTACCCTTATAATAAAGATACATACCTGCACATGGTTCTCTCGCTTCGTTCCTGAAACGCCGAACGTGACAGAAGTATTGACTTTTGTTGTTATGGATGAGTCTACAGATTTATTGCCATATGCTTCTTGCATCTCATGATGTCGTGTATGAAGAAATGTCTGTGGATGTGTGTAAAACAGCAAATTGACGATTTATATATAATCATTTGTAATTGTATGTACATTGTTGTGATTTATTGTGGCTGGAACAATAATGTAGATGTAAAAATAGATACCTGCTGAAAGTGAAATGTATATATATCTTTAACATGACGTGCTAGATAGACACGATGAGTTTGCCTTTACTATACACGTTAGATGTGATCCACCTCATAGTAACAATCCTGTCAGATCGTCAGATCCTTTGAGTGAGAGTGTTATGTTACAGGTTGGCAGATCTGGTTTCGTGGTTAAAATAAACCTTTTTGACATGTTTCAGTGCTGTTGTTGCTTAATGCTCAGCCATGGCACGTGACGTTGTCTGTGGGTTTGACAAAAGGAGAGTAGGTTCAGTGATGACTGAAGGAGGTTACTGTGTAGGTCTGACATCAGCTTTTTATGGAAGTCGCAACGGTTTGTGAAAAATCACAGCTACTTTATGTAGGCTGTGTGCAGTTTACTGTGGACTGAGTGTTTTGAATTGTATATGGTAGTTAAATAACCCCTAGACCTCAATTATAATGAAAAAAAAGCCACAAAATCTCAACTTTGAGTTTAAGTTTATCCATTTATCATCAAAGTTTAATAATACATTTAATTACTGAGTACTATTAATTAGCTATATGTACTTTCTATCTGATTAGGGGCAGGGCTGGGGTTTGGCTTAGGGTTGCTTTCATGTAGTCAAGCATACATAATTGTTATCATAATAACGTGTAACAAAGACACCTTCAGATAAAGTGTAATATATGCATTTTAACTATAAATTAACAGCATCTCGACTTGTAGTGTAATACAGACACAATGATCCAAAAATACTGACATTACATTACATGTACTTACTATAATAATAACACTAAAGTATTCATGAGTATAAACAGCCCTACATTTAAACCAAACCCTAATAATAAGTGCATGCATTTTACTATTACTCAGTACTTATTTGTATAATTACATTGTAAAAATGTCACCTTAAAATGCAGTGTAACCATAACATAAACCACCATTTTTGTGTAGTTGGTTATTTCTGTCTTTAAAGTCATGTTCTATTTTCTCACAAATTAAGGGGATTTGCTATTAAAATTAAAACATGGAAGAAATATTGTGTGATTTATTTCTTAAAAAAAGAAAGTTTTATACATTTTTTCAACAGTAGTAGCAGTATCACATACATTCTACTAAATGATAGTAATATTTCTAGCACAATGCCTTTATGTAAAAATTAACTTATTTTGACGGGTTGTCATGAATACCTTTAAATTGACACTGGTTTTACTCAAATGAAACGGTAAAATGCTTGTGAAGTGACTCAGAACAGTTCTGCTGATGTTGTTTATGTACTTATGTCCTTATTGAGACGGCAGATGCCGAAATTACTGCAAGCGTCACGCACTTCAGTCTATGTAGTAAACAAACTCGCAAGTCTCTGCAAATCATTCATTCACACAGAGACGCGCAGAACATGCAATATTCATATTTCAACCAACTTTTGCGGCTTAACATTTACATTTACAGATACTGGTGCATATGGAGATTTGATTCATTTATGCTGTCTTTGACAAATTCCGTGACTGTCCATATTCAAATGTAAGTTTAATTTTCATAACTGGATTTTGAGATTCCGTACGCATTTTCTGCTTCGCGGATATCATATCGCTTTATGCATCAAGAACCGGTTGACCGGTTACTCGGTACCACCAGTACTTAAAGAAAAACTGGTACCGTGACATTTTCATAAAAAAAAATACAATGAAATAAGTGTTAGAATTGATTTGATGGAGACTTTAAGGGAACACCCACACACAAGATCAACTCTCATCAAGCCTTCGTTTTTCAGTACTTGTGCAAATTGGTGATTTAAATCAAAGAATCATGCCGGGAAGGATTTGCTGGTCCCCATATTTGATTCCTGCCAATTTTATCTCATTAGAGAGCCTCTTATTACTACTAACTGCTATTAGTTACTAATAGTAACCTTCTTTTCAGAACATTAGTCAACTTCTCATTAAAGACTGCACGTGTCATGATGATCGCATGACTTTTTACATCAAGTCGCCTCACATTCACACTACATGTAGGATCTCATTGAAAACACAATAAGTTCTTGGCAGTGTTACTTCATAAACATTTGAGAATAAAATTAATGAATAAAGATATATGTGTTATTTATGTGTGTTTCTCATATATAATTTCCATGCACTTGGATTGCACAGCAATGATTAACATGCATGAACAAACTAATAAACTTAATGTGATAAATATTTATCAGTTGTATATGCATGCACAAATAAATAATTTGGTCTAAATTTATATTAGGTGGCATTAACTACTATATATTTACAATTAAATTAATAATTTGGTACAATGTACTTATTATATACATACATGTTTTTACATTGTACTTATATTAAAAAAATTACCTGTATGTAATTACACTACATTATGTAATTATTTATTTTAATTACATTTATAATTACACTGTTGACCCATCCCTTACACCTTAAAGCACCCCTAAACCTACCCATACCACTAAACCTGTACCTAACCCGTATCCCACCTCCTTAGCAGCAAACGTGTTTTGCAATACAATATGAACACAATAAGTGCATTGTACGTATTTTTTTTATTCAAGTACATAGTAGTTAAGGCCACCTAATATAAAGTGTGACCATGGATACAAATAGTTAATTATTTTATTTTATTTTATTTTATTTTATTTTATTTTATTTTATTTTATTTTATTTTATTTTATTTTATTTTTTGAGTGCTGACTGACACATATGCATCACACTAAGTTTGTTAAATGGTGTAAATCAAAAAAAAAAAAAAAAAAAAAAAAAAAAATATATATATATATATATATGTGTGTGTAATATACATAAATCTTAAAATAAGACCTACTTCAAAATATGTTTTGCCTTTGATGTTTGTTCCATAAAATATTTAACCCTTGTGTGGTCTTCGGTCAAAACAATCACTATTTTTTGTATAGATACTACTGTACGTACAATAATGCAAAATGTATGGTTTTTTTTTTATTATTATTATTTTTTTTTATTCCAAGGATGCAATCCTTTCCTCATGAACCTCCTCAGAGAAAATGCCCTGCAAGGTACAAGTCAAGCTAAAAAAATGACGCTGTGTTATGATCCATCATTGTCTCTCTCTTTTAGATACATAAGAAGGAGGCACAATTTGAATGCAGTCCTTGTCAGAGTTCATCTACTGACCCACTAGTTCATCAAATTCTCCATATCCAGCATTCATAAAATATGCCTTCCAAATCCATGCTCCAGGCCTTGCTCCCCCACCTCATAAATCATATGCTGTATATTTTATGACCAGACCGGTCAGGATTGTAATAAAGACGAGTCAGTACGGATTTATGGTTCTTTGTAATTTGGACGGGAAGGTCGGAGTAATTTTCACGGTGGGGGACTGGTTTTGAGCTTTTGTGTCGACGAAATGCCACTTACACATAGCATTAGCATGAAAATGGTGGCACTGTGCTCTGCAGTGTGTACGTGCCTGTGAGAAACCAATCATTAATAGGTTTTAAGTGAATCCTAATGGTGCCTTTTCCACAATGCATGAAGGAATTAAAAATGGATGAAGAGATATTGCTTCATATGAAAGCTCATAACTTTGGCTCTTAAAATCCCACAGAGAACAACACAGCTGAAATTACAACAGCTAATGTTATTCTCAATTATGCTATAAAATGTATAAAAGGCATGTGTGGTAAAGCTACCACCCGCTGTGTTTTCAACGTTAAATCCTCTCAGATAAATTCATAAATATTTAATTAAATGAGTATATATATATATATATATATATATATATATATATATATATATATATATATATATATATATATATATATATTATCGTAGTTTGCTTTTAACAGCATTAATTTAGACGTTTTGTCCCATCTGCTGCATAAAAGGTCACATAAAGGCAGTGTGTATAATGAAAGTAATTTTGGTCCCACTTTATATTAGGTGGCCTTAACTACTATGTACTTACATAAAAAAAATAAGTACAATGTACTTATTGTGTTCATATTGTATTGTAAAACACTTTTGCTGCTACTGAGGTGGGATAGGGGTAAAGTTAGGGAGAGGGTTGGAGGTATGGGTAAGTTTAAGGGTGGGTTAAGGTGTAAAGTATGGGTCAACAGTGTAATTATAAATGTAATTACAGAAATTAAATAGAGATTTAATTACATGTAGGTTTTTTTTTAAAATATAAGTACAATGTAAAAACATGTATGTACACAATAAGTATATTGTACTAAATTATTAATTAAAATGTAAGTACATAGTAGTTAAGGCCACTTAATATAAAGTGGGTCCGTAATTTTAAATCCTTTTGTAGGAATGCAAACTCGGTGCAACAACACCTTAATCGCTCTGATATCAGCAAAGACTTTTATTGAACTGCACCGCAGTACACGTGTTAGATCATCCGTGCAGTCCTAGGAGGAAAGAGAGAGCCGAGCACAGCAGGGCACCCAAATCAAGCAGGCACAATGATTGCACCTCTAATAAAGTGTAGCTGAGTTCAGAGATGTGTCACGTGGCCCTATAGCATGACAGTAATCAATGTGAAGTGACTGGGGAGGGATCAATGGGCTTCGGCGGCTGATGAACTGCTATCAAAAAGAGCGGGTCGCTCTCCTTTCACCACGGTCATTGGTTCTGGTTCAGTAGGAGTGAATGCTGGTTAAGTCATCAGACATTTTGACAGAGATTGAATAGGACTATTATGAAGGTCATGGTGTGCTTCCACACCTCTAGAGAAGTGCACTAAAATGCAGTAAAAGGGTCCTGATTGCGTGGCTTCTTTTGTAGCTCAATGGTTGATGTTGACATGGGAACTGAGTGGTGATAGTTTGTAATGTTAGCACTGGATCTGAATCGACTTCATTAGTTTTTTGTTATTTTTGTTATTTTTCTACATGAAATCAGAAAATAGGTGGCTGAGAACATTTTTAGCCATCCACTCATGGGACAGTCATGGTAATAATGTTAATAATGAAACCATTATGAATTAATAATATACTATAAAGACCACATACAATATATATATATATATATATATATATATATTGTATGTGGTCTTTAAGGGTTTTTTTCACTCAGAAATTGCTAGTTAATTTTGCAAATAATTACAAAAAAGTTAGGTAGCACATATAACAATTTGTGTGTAAAAATTAAGACAGATGCCAACCACAACCAAAACTATGCAAGAAAATGCAGGAGTTGGACAAAATATTGAAATATTGTGAACATCTTGGGAAATAAGCAGATTTTAAGATGATTTGCCAACGTTTGCCTTTAATACAGCATCCAACCTTCTTAGAATTGATTCAAACAACATTTGAATAGACTCCAGCTGAATGTTATTTATTAAAACACGTGCCTGCTGCTTTAGAGATGTTTTCTCTTCAATACTAAACATAGTGGTTTGATCATAATCAAGTCACATGTCTGTTGGGTGATTTGTCTCTAATAATAATAATTATTATTGTAATAACCTTTTTTTTTTTTTTTTTTTTTTTTTTTTTTTTTTTTTACTGCAACGTGAACAAATGATATTAATGCCTATACTAATTGTTGTTCACCTGTATATATAGGGATCTAAAATATGATCATGCAGAATATGATCATTATGTGCTCTAAAATTACTAATAAACAGTCAATATGCTAGTAACATGGATGCATTTAAGCAATTAGTTAATAGGGAGAACCGAACCCTAATCTCAAGTTTTATGGTCTTGTTCTGTTTATTAGCAGTAATTATAGTGTGACTCAACAAGCATGAATTCAAAAAAAAAAAAAAAATTAAAAAAAAAATAAATAAATAAAAAGATGAAAAAACTAATCTGGCAAAACTGTGGATTTTCTGTATTATCTTGAGGAAATTGTCCCATTAGCCTATCAGTGAAGGTATTCCAACCTCAACAAAACAATGCATTTTAGTCTTGGATGCTGGGCATTGGCACCCACTGGAAAATACAATTGTTTGTAATTACCTCTAGCTTGCTGAATTTAATGTTAAGCCATAGTCTCCAGGTATGGCAACAACCATCAGCAGTTTAAACCCGAGTGAAATAAAGTGCAAGAACAGCAAGATGGCTACATAGCCCACCACACTTTGAGCAACCTAAAAAGCTGACACAATGTAGTCTCAATAAAACAGTCTGAGTTTACTCCCAGTCCAATCCTCCCCACAAATAACCCAATGAGACTGGCAACCAATTTCAATCAGCTGCCATCTCCACTGTCAGGTCTGTCTGAATATGAGTGAAATGTTTCCTCAGTAATGTATTCACATAGAAAACAAATAATTGCAATTAGCTAGGCATTTTTCTTTAACTGCAGTTTTGTAGGACATAAAGTTTGATTTTCATATAACAAGAAAACAGGAAAATTAAATCACAGAGAAGATCACTGTAGACTTATTACGTCTCATGTAAGATGACTTTATCATTATGAGGAAACTTAAGGCTGCTAAATGGTAATAAAAGAAAGAAAAAATAGCATATGTGCTATAAATTGTTTTTATTTTCTTTTTTATTTTACCATTTATTTTTACCATATTCTCATTTAATTTAATGACTTCTTCCAACGATCCATGAGCAATTTGGTGATGATCAGTGCATTTCCCAGCATAATGGAGCACCATGTCACAAAGCAAGAGTGATAAAGAAGTGGCTCGAAGATCATTACATTGAACTTTTAATCTGTGGCAAGGCAACTCCGCGGATCTCAGTCCCATAGAGAATCTGTGGTCATTCCTCAAAAGGCGAGTGGACAAGCAGAAGCCAACAAATTGTGATCAACTCTGAGAACTTATAAGGCAAGAATGTATCATCATCAGTCAGGATTTGGCCTAGAAGCAAATATCCAGCATGCCAGAGCAAAATGTATTTCATTGGCAAAACTTTTGGCCTTGATTGGATATGTATGTGTATGTGTTTGCCCTATTCAGTATTCTACAATATTAAATTATTAATTTCTAAAAAATCAAATTATCAGACAAGCAGAATGATTTGCATGACCAACGTTTAGTGATCTTTGAACATTACTGAATTAGTTCAAGGCACACATTTTCATTATGCAGAACTCTCTAAGCTGCTCTTTTTTGAACTTCACTAAACAAATGTGTGTGTGCCACACAAACCAGCAAAAGATAAAGAAGCAAACTTAGAAAATGAATCTGTATCTAAGTTGTTATGTTATGGCGCTGTGCTTATTTTATTCACTTGTGTATGATATCTTACAAGGTTTAAATCATTGACATTAAAATATACAAAAATGGTAGAAAGTGTATAATGTAGTTTTTAAGTTTATATTACTCTTTCAAGCTCTGATTTCTGAGAGAGCAATGCAGTGTTTCATCTGTGCTCTTTTCTTTCATTAAGTTTTTACATTCATTTACTTCATACACTCATTATTGCATGACTTTAGAGGTTTGTATAAAATATTGCACTCATCCTGTTATCTAGCAAACACCAGACTGTGTCAGCCTCATCCGAATATTCGTGCCAAATTATTGTTATCCTTTATTCATTTTTGAAGCCATCATCCGTGCCTTTTTGGCTTCAGGCACACCCCTAGTCGTGACTCACCATTTGAGAACAACTGTACAAAAGTCATAATGTAGTCTCTTTCTCTTTGAAGGACTTTGGAGTAAATAACTCATAATGCATCCATCAAAGATCTTATGATAGGACCAATCATTACAGATTATGAATATATGTTTATTTATCCATTTGCTATTTAATATACTGTAATTTAGTCCCCTTTGATTGAGGTTGGATGTGTTGCTCTCTCACTGAGTTCTCAATAACCCTCCTGCTGGACTCAATATTCTATCAGACATGCTGTTGCAAGCTGTATTTGAGAGATGACCATTGACTGTGGATAACACATGCCCAAGAGTCTCTTCACATCTGAACCTTTAGTGATTAATGTGCTATACTGCTCCGGGTGTTTGTTCGATGTGTGTGTGTGTTCGCTGTGTGTTTGTGCACTTTGGATGGGGTAAATGCAGAGCACTAATTCTGAGTATGTGTCACCATACTTTCACTTTCTTCTTCTAGTTAGAACTCTTTTTCGTTTTACCTGTCAGATTTTAACATAACTGCTTGTCAAGCAAATGCCACAAGACATTACATTAGCGCTTAGTGTGATTAAAATTGCTTACTGGCCTTGTCTGTATAAAGTTATATCTAATATTTCATCTTCAGTGTCACAACCATGTGAATTTATACACGGATATTGGAACACGGATGTTCATCTATCCAAAGAAATTCAGCAACAATGAACACAAATATGAAAAAAGAAAAGAAAAGACATTTTAATTTTGTAATTGGTTATGCCATAATTTTTGGCTGTACGTTCTATTAATTATACAGCAATTCACATCAGCACAGTGACATTCAGTCAAAAGCACTCAACAGTCCAGAGATAATTAGTTGGTATTGGCAAAGGACACGTACCTCCTTTCAAACAGACAGATGGAGCATAAAGAGTCTTGAGACACAATTATTAAAAGGACTGTTTTTTAACATGACACAGTATCAAACCTGATAGTCATAACACAAGACTTTCCCTTTCAGTTGATTTATCTATTGGGTACTCAAAGTAAAAAAAAAAAAAAAAAAAAAAAAAGCTGAAATGTCAGTTTTTGTTTTACTCTATTGGTCTTGCACACAGATTTCCACGTGCTTCACTCTTCAACCCATTACTGAAATGTTGAGGTCAAAAAAGGTCCATTATTTATCAATGAATGTAGCGCAAGTTACAGTTAAGTTTCTTTCAAACTAAGTAGCTTTATTTTTGCAAATGCGGAGAACTTAATGTGATCACCTTGAACCTCTATTGGGAAATCTGTCATCCAATTGCAAAATTCCCAAATGTGGATTCCTATTGAAATTACTGGATTTTGCCCTTGGAAATTGACCGAACAACGATAAATGTCAGCCTGATCTCACAATCAAAACGTACATATTTAGACGTAAATTAAAACGTTCCAATACGTATGTGCCTTTACGTATTTACAGTGTCGTTTACGTATTATCTGGACGTAATTACAGGTTCGATACGTATCTAAATTTACGTAAAAACAACCTCAAATATGTACAGATAAAATGTGTTCTCTGACCAGTCAGTTATCCATAGAAATTTGCTCATGAAGCTGCTTTTAAATGCGTATCTGATTTATATATATATATATATATATATATATATATATATATATATATATATATATATATATATATTTATTTATGTATATTTTCCCTTTTTATATTTTTTTTTGATAAATTTTAAAATAAAAATAAAAAGATCCCTATAACCCACCCGAACCTAAACCTACCCATTTTATACAGAATGTTAAAAGAATAAAACATATTAAAACAGAATTTTAGTAAAAATATAACATTAAAACGTTATTTTGAGCCACTAACGGTAATCCTACACCTACCCCTAAACCTACCCATAACCATTTCCTAAAACTACATAACTTTACTGTTATAAATAAACAAATAACAGACAAACAAACGTAATGTTAATCATTTATTTTTTTACGAAAATATCAAAAGTGGTACCAAAAAGGTTCAAATGATAATGAGTTCCAGTCGCAGTCCTCTCTGGAGCTAATAGTTTTTATAGCGTACAGAGCAGAATTTAATTTATTAATCGTGAAATTATGTATCTGTCTTCTCTCCGTGAAGGCGCACTGGTGCGGTAATGATTCAAATGTCTATCAACTGAAACACGACATGTCGCAATCTGTGACGAATTAGGTGAGAACCAATGAGCGTTTGATATCAGTGCCGTAAACCATGTCGTAACGTGGTGGTGCACTGGCTATTTTCAAATTCGAATCATAACGAGCGCGGGCTTTGACTGTGACAGACGCTGTTGCTGAGAATGAAGATGAAAATAGATTGATAAAGGGCTGAATTTGGATATGTTCCTTGCAAACATCTGGATTCTAAAGATATGGAGTACAGCAAACAAATAAAATGGATGTGATTTGTAATTTTATGCTGTGCGTTTGTGTATCTATGGTTGTATTGTCAGTCATTGGATAGAAGAAAATCACAAAATGGTTAAACAATTACATAAATTGTATTAATTTTAAGGTTTCAAAGTGTAGTCTCGTTTAACATTATGTAATCCCCCGAAATGAGTTTGCAGCATGCACAGAAATGCTATTTCCTATTAAGTAGACGAGTAAACTGCTTCCAATAAATTCGATAAAAACATGTATTGATATGACAGTTAAATTCACCAGATTTAAATAATTAAAGCCACAATTTTAATATTAATACATAGGAATTCATATATATATGTTAGAATAATTACGTTTTTTTAGCTGCTAGCACGTAAGTATTTGTACGTTTTACTGCTATAAATACGTCTTATTTGTACATTTTTATGTGCATGAAAACGTAAGCAAATGTACGTGTGGTAGAACCACATTTAACGTAAAAATACACACGTATTCTCATGAGATCACGTTGGAAATGTGCACCTTAAGACAAAAATCCTAAAAGGGAACAAGGAAGCCTTTGTAAAAAATACATTCAACTTCACTTGATTGTCTGAGTATTGTATATATACTGTAGAACAAAGGTTATATATATATATATATATATATATATATATATATATATATATATATATATATATATATTTATTAAGTGGCCTTTGTTGTAGCTGATGTGTTTCACTGTTCATAAAAGTAAATGCAGTGCTGTGCAGTGCTGTACTGTACAGATCATCTGACATCCAAAATTTTGCTTTTACAATCAAAAGCTTAATTGTTTATTCCAAACTATTATTTTAATCACCAAAAAAGCTATTAAAAGGTAGCGACATCTGGCTGTCAGGAAACTCTCTCATCATTCACAATATAAATAAGCTCTGGTTTGTTTACTTGCAAATGAGACCTACATTCTCTGAAAAAATTCAGCTTACATTTAAAACCAAAGACCCCTTGTACCTGACTACACAATACAAATGAATAACGACTCAGGGTCACTTGGATTCAGGTCTTTTGTTTTTCAACATTCATTAGTGATGAAGTTGATTTACATCTTAGAAACCTGCTCGCTAGACCTGTTAATAAAATTGTTCATTTATAATAGTGAGACTGTCTCAATATTATTTACATATCTGAATAATTTAAAATTCTTACTTTGGATTTTTAGTTCATTTTTAGAGACTGAAGATAGAAGCAGTGGTGTCACACATATTTGAGGTGGAATTCTGATATAATTTCACCATTTCATTGTAGCATTTAAAGGATACTTTAAAAGAAAAGATGTTTTGAATAATGTTGGTAACCAAACTGACTATGGGGGAGGGGGGTGCTATGGAAGTTTACTTACCAACATTTTACAAAATACCATCTTTTGTGCTTAGCAGAAGAAATAGAAGTAGTGAATCTAGAACGGCTTGTCAAATCAAATAGTTAATTGTTTATTCCAAACTATTATTTTAATCACCATAAATCTATTAAAAGGTAGCGACATCTGGCTGTCCGAAAACTCACAATATAAATAATCGCTGGTTTGTTTACTTGCAAATGAGATCTACAGTACATTCTCTGAGAAATTCAGCTTACATTTTAAACCAATAATTTAAATTTTTGGGTGAACTGTACATTTAAGTAAAAAAAATGTTCCATATATATATATATATATATATATATATATATATATATATATATATATATATATATATATATATATACTTGAGGGAATGCTATTATTAATTTGTGAAGTAATTAACTGTTACAAATAGAGTTTGAGTTAACCAAGTACATTCATTTAATATCAGCTAAGAAGATTGTTCTCTAAGGTGGATTTGATAATTCCAACAAATATCCAATTAAATAAATAATCTTGTGGGGAATCCTGAGAGATATTCTACCAAGGGGCTTAAGCATTGTAGTCCAATATTTTGCTTTCAGAGTGTTTTACAACCAGCTCCAGAGAGACGACTTCAAAAGCTCACCTCCCCTGACTGTCTGCTCTCTGCCTGATAGATATTCAGGCCAGGTTTCAGAAGCAAAGACAACTGAGGAGAAAGAAAAACAATGCATAAAGTTCATGTTAGCCCATGTTTTATTCATGCTCCACAGTAACTGGAACAGATAAGCAGTATCACTGGTTTTCCGTGGGTGTGGTTTGGTTGTAGAAATCAGTCTGGCTCTCCTTGGTTAACACTTAAAGTCAAGCTTTCCTGTAATGCATCACAGCTATCTGTCTATCTATCTATCTATCTATCTATGCTTTTTCATCACTATCATAAAAAAAAAAAAAAAAAATAAGAAAAAAAAATAAATAAAATAAAATAAAAAAATAAGCCAGATTCTATGATCTACATGCATCTTCGGTTATGTTTTTGTGAACACTGGTCATTTTGAGCACAATGATGTTATCAGAATTGGATTTCATGGGTGAAGTGTACCTGCCACACAACATTTGCTGGGTGGAGTGGAGCACACAGTGATTTCACCCCCCTGCAGCTCTATTCATTTTGTAAAGCTCTCTGCCTGACCAGCCCTCCTTTGCTGTGCATGTGTGAGGTACATTACTCCAGGACTGTGTTTCTGTGGTCTTATGTGCTGAAATCTAAGGCAACACTGCCCCCTCTTGATATGTCTGTCATGACGCAGATGATTCTGCAACATCTGGATCATTTATTTCGTGCTGTACCTTTAGTATTCTGTATTATCTGTAAGGATATCAGAATTGAAAGCTATTTTGATCACAATATAAAAGTTTTAAAAAGTCAAAAGAAAAATGGTCAGTAATGCAGGTTTTCTTTCATATTTGTGTAATTGTTTTTGTTTTTAAATGTGCTTTATAAATAAATATTGTATTGTATTGTTGTATTGTGATATTGTAATAAACACAATTTCCTAGTTTATACATTGGGACATGTAGTATGGATGCATGAAATGTGCTGGATAATATTAATTAACTAAACATTCATATAATAAAATAGATTTTGTTGCATAACCTAAATTCACCCTTTTAATATGTCTAAGAGGTACTATCAAACTCATTTTGATTACCTGCAATATATATTGTTAAATTGTTAAAATGTCCATTGTTAAAACTATAGAAGTGAACGTATTTAAATTTCAAACCATTGGTTTAATTGTGGTATGAGGAATAACTAAAGTAATTTCCAAATGTTTATCAAGACATGTATAAAATGTATTGCATAATAGAAATGAAACAAATAAACATAGCATGCAATGCACTCTGTGTGCATTAAAGTGTTAGATCTTGTAACATACTCTAAACACGTGGCCTATATTATTGTGTAAAAG
The DNA here is from genome assembly GCF_003368295.1 of Carassius auratus. Lineage (NCBI taxonomy): Eukaryota > Metazoa > Chordata > Actinopteri > Cypriniformes > Cyprinidae > Carassius > Carassius auratus. The sequence goes on along the minus strand of NW_020528035.1, from coordinate 2,745,067 downwards.
AAGTAAAATTCTGATAGACAGGGATATAATATCAAAGCTGCATGCGCCTTCACTTTTTGACAAAATATGTCTGTTTCTCAAAGACAAAAAAACTAATCCTTAGATTAATCCTTATATGCACACACACACACACACACACACACACACACACACACATTTATAAATAAATATGTAATAGCGAATGAAAAGAGGTAGATTTATACTGCTCCATGTAGACCGAACAAATTGAAGGAAGGTAGAAAACACATTATTAGGAGCAGAGAAACCTTGAGGCACAGATACAATTTTTGTTGTTACTAAACCATGAGTTGAGCTGCACTTTATAGCTGTCCACAATGGATTGATATTCCGCTAACATAATTTGTTTTTCCTTCTCCACAAGTTTTATGCAATTAATTGGGCCTGATCCACCTCACATACATAGTTTTTTTTTTTTTTTTTTTTTTTTTTTTTTTTTTTTACATATGTTTAACCTTTAGTCTTTGGGAACTGAATAACTGGTATGTTTTTGTTTAGAACATTTGTGTGTGTGTGTGTGTGTGTGTGCATCAGACTCTGTTCCATGTTTTGTTTTCTGCTTGCTTCCCATATGTTTCCATGCCCTTATTTGGTTCTTCCTGTTCTTGTTCTCTGATTACAGTAGATGAATTTGTACCTGTTTTTTTTTTTATTTTTTTTTTCAATGTTCATTTTGTCATTGATTTTATGTGTTCCCCATTGTGTCCCTCCTCTAGTCTTGTATTTAATGGTTTTCTGTTTTTAATTTCCCTTGCCCAGTATTTATTGTCAATGTGTCTACTTGCGAGATATTGCCTGTGTTACTCATTGTGTTATAAAATAAAACCCTTTGATGTTAATCCTCCTGGTTTCTGTGCTCCTTCGTCTCCTCGTCTAAGCCACAATAGACAAAACGTGACAGAATACCGGATCCTTACAATAAGCGACACCCCTTCTACCCATGTTTTTTTTTTTTTTTTTTTTTTTTTTCTTCTGTGTGCTTTTATCCCCGCCCTAATGAAGGAATAAGCCATGTTTATCGGAAACCCTGGTGAAGCTGTTCCAGATCAGGATGACTTACCATCAGCCAACGGAGCTCCTGGACAGCACCAACCTCGACTGGAAGGAACAGTCATCTGGTGTCTGGAGAGTCTCCAATCCCAATCCAGAAACCCGTTCCTGAGTCAAGTCAGCCGGCCACGATAATATCAAGCCCACTGGCCACCTCCAAGAGAAGATTGCCAGTCATTTCTGTGGCAAGCCCGCCAGTAGTTAATGTGGCAAGTCCACAAGTCGTTCAGGTGGCAAGCATGCCAGCCGTGTCTCACACAAACCTGCCAACCATGTCTCTCACCTCCGACCAATGGAGGAAACCCCAGAGCTCGCTCCTTTGCCAGCTCCTCGAAAGCACTCCGGATCCCCAATTAAGTCCAGGGAGAGCTCCTGATTTCCTGTTAAACTCAGGGAGGGCTCCTGATCTCCAGTTTAGTCCAGCGAGGGCTCCTGATTCCTCACTTAGCCCAGGAAGGGCTCCGGATCCCCAGTTAAGTCCAGGGAGACCTCCTGATTCCCTGTTAAGCTCAGGGAGGGCTCCTGACCCCCAGCTTAGTCCAGGGATGGCACCTGATTCTTCATTTAGCCCAGGGATGGCTCCATATCCCTAGTTAAACACAGGGATGGCTCCTGTCCCCTGTCAAGGCCCTGGGAAGGGGCCTCCCTTTCCCGTGTCTGTCCTGAGGAACCTCCAGCCCACCTGCCCCCCCGTTGGATGTTGTGTGGCACGAGGATGAGCCTTCCAGGAGTTTGGAATAATGTCAGACTCTGTTCCATGTTTTGTGTGTGTTCTGCTGCCCATACGTTTCCATTACCTTATTTGGCTCTTCCTGTTCCTGGATTAGATTCATTTGTCCCAGATGTTTTCCAATGTTCATTTTTTTTTTCATTGATTTCAGGTGTTCCTCCTTGTGTCCCTCCTCTAGTCTTTAATTTATTGGTTTCCTGTTTTGAGTTTCCCTTGTCCAGTATTGATCATCAGCCCATGTGTCTATGTGTGAGATCCTGCCTGTGTTCCTCGTTGTGTTATTAAATAAATCCCTTTGATGTTAATCCTCCTGGTGTCTGTGCTCCTTCGTCTCTGCCACAGTAAGCAATATGTGACTACATATACTGTACAGTATTATATAATAAGGTGTTGGAAATATTCTTCAGAGATTTTGGTCCATATTGACCTGATAGCATCACGTAGTTGCTGCAGATTTGTAGGCTGCACATCCATGATGCAAATCTTCCGTTCCACCACATCCCAAAGCTGCTCTATTGGATTAGGATCTGGTGACTGAGGAGGACATTTGAGTAAAGTGAACTCATTGTCATGGTCAATAAACCAGTCTGAGATGATTTAAGCTTTGTGACGTTGTGCATTATCCCGTTGGAAGTAGCCATCAGAAGATGAGTACACTATACTCATATACATCAAACTAAATTTGAAAATAAATAAATAAATCAAACATGCATATGCAGCTGGTTATGTGTGTGATGCACCCTTCAAAATGAATTAGTTTACAGATTCTGCACTATGGCAAAATAATTTTGATCTAATAACAGTGTTGTGAATGGAATTACACGAAAAAAAGTAATGTCTTTATTCATCAATATTCTGCATCTGGAACCATAATTTGTGTGAAAAGGAGTAAAAGTTGTTAGTGTTTTACTGCCACTAATGTTTTCAGCCATTTCAGCTGAAAACGCAGTGAATTGTATTTATCATTTTGCAAAAATGTAGGGACATGAGTAGGTTACAACAGTTTCAACACTAGTTTTATAGGGCCAGCTGTTTTCCCTTAAATATGCTTTATTTATATGCCATAAGGAATGATTTGGCCTGTCAAAATCTTGCTTTGCAGGATCATAAAGAGCTAACCGGTGGTAAACTGTAATATGTGTGCATATTAAAGTTGGCATTCACAGGGCTGAGAGGTAATTTTAATTTTGGACAAATTATTCTTACACTGGATTCACTGCAGCTTAGTCAAGCTCACTGTGATAGTGTAATTGGGGGAAGCTAATTGAATTTAGGGAGCACTTTAGGACAGAACCCAGGGGATATTACCATGGCAACCTCACACGGAACCTCCTTTGTTCCACCTATAATGCAGCGTTCCGGGTGTTAATAAGATCTCAGTCCCAGGAGACACGGCTTGTATCTCTTTCTCTGTTTCTCTCTGTTTATCATTGTCTCTTTTACTCCTCTGCACAAGCTGAAGGAGAATTTAAAAGTAAAACATAAACTTCACATCTGGGTCATTTCCAAAAAAAAATAAATAAATAACTTGGAAAACCTTATGCAATGAAGATGAAGTATCTGTATATATCTGTTCTGATAAACAGTGCTTCTGTACACATCCTAATAATAATGCTCTTTTTCTGCGTCTGTTTTCTATTTGCTATTTCTGTATGATTTATTTAACATTAACGTTCAATTTCTGGATTTTCTATTAGCAATATTAGACCAAGGTGACAACGAAAATAAAAAAAAGAAGAGCCAAAAGACAGCCATTTAAGATGAAAATCCTGTAACTTTCAGTGGCCAGCTCTCACCAGGGCAGCGGTGAATATGACTCCACCACCACAGGAGTCGAAGGCAGGCTTTGCTGACCCTGCAGATGTGAACACTCATTGGCTGAATATTTCATAGTGACATCCACATAATTAAGGTCAGTCATTTCTCCACTGTTCCTGACCACAAGCTACTATTTTTACCCTTCCTCCCTCCTTTCTCCATTTTCATCTTTACATTAATACTGTGGCCATTTTCCTCCATTATAGTATTAGATCCATTTCATTATTAACAGTAAAGCGTATGTGGGTCACAGAATGGACATTGTGCTCAGTTAAAGGAACAGTTGCAGCACTGAAACTTGTGAGTTTTCTAAGGACATTCTCTGATTCTTTATTTAAAATCATACGTTGATAAATTCCCAGCACAGTTAACTAAACATGGATGTTGATTATTTGAATCCAGAATAAAGCATTACTGTTCTATCTGATATTTACAACCTGTTGGATATTTACGTAGTTTCCATGTTAAGGACATTTTAAATACCATTTACTTCACACTAATAACAAGCAACCATTAATATAATGTTATATTATAATTATATAAAATTACTTGACACAAGTTGTGAGTGAAAGCGGACAGATATGCACTGCGCTTTATAGACAGAACATGTCGAAGTGCCAATACAAAACACATAATGAGGAGCAGAGGAACCTTGAAGCACAGACTGTTTTCCTTCTGTATAGCTGTGCTATGCAGTGTTCTCTAACATTCTATTTTTTCTTCTGCTTTAGAAGTTTTAATTCAGCATGAACCACTTCACATACATATTTAATGTATCAGACATGCTGTCTTTGTGATTTTGCATTTAATTAACCTTTATTTTTGGATGAGTGATTTATTATTATTATTATTATTATTATGCTACTTTTTTCACATTACTTGCATTATCTAAAAGAGGTGACCATGAACAACATCTGTCAACATTTTGATGCATTGGTTGTTTTACGTAGCAGATATTTGGAAGATAAATTTCTGGTAAATACAAAAAAGGGGGTTAATTCTCTATATTGTAAATACTATCAAAGCTTATTGATAGTCAACAAAAGCAAATGTAAGAGAAAAAAAAAAAAAAAAACATTTGCTGAAGCTTCTATTCCATGTCTTTTTTTTTCTTTTTTCTTTTTTTTGTTCTTTTTTTTTCTTTGTCTTTGAGCTCTTTTATCGTTGTGTTTCACAATACTTGAACCCGAATACTTTATATCACAAGTGTTATGCTGTACGGGGGACTCAAAGATTGAAAATTCCATCAATAGCGAGGAAATAGTTAACCAAGGAGACTAACAACAAAAGGTAATTTTCGGAAACACAACAATTATAAATAAAACTCTAATAAAACAAAATTGTGTTCATTCTCTGAAATGTGTCTGCTAAAATTACGTCTAATCTATATGCTCATGGCAAAATCCATTTTGTCTCTGCTTGAGTGTAAAAGTAAGTATTAAATACCAGACTAATGGTATACTATTTGCAAATAGTCAGACACTGTCCACGCTGATCGTAGCCATGTGGATTTGTTTAAACCAGCTGATATGAACTCCATTCAAGACAAGCTATGTTTAGAAATAATGAACTGGAGAAAATTTCAACACCAAATACATCCAACTATTACATAATCCTAATAGACCAGTTTGACCAAGAAGTTTTGCAAAAAAATTACACTGGTGAACTCCAACAAACTATTTTATTTATTTATTTATTTATTTTGGGGGGAGGGTCAGATTTAGTTCAAATTGACATCACACACGTTTTTTCCTCTGTCTATTTGAAGTAAACCAGAGCCTTAAAATGTATTGTATGGGGACTTTAATTAGCTACTTCACATTAAATGAACATCAACAATAAAAGTAATTTCACCTTAAATGGCACCCAAATACCAGTGGTAATAAAAGCAAATGTGGGTTGAATAGAATGGAGAAATTCAGTAACTGAAGTACACTTGTTTCAATTAAACCAAACAACATTATGAAGCACTACAAACTTTACTTACTGAAGGTAATTAGAACCTAATGAAGCAGTAATAACACTAAATATAATAAACATAGACAAATCTATAAATCTGTTAGTTTTATTATTATTATTATTATTATTATGAGATTGTATCCAAAATTAGGGTTTTCTCACTTTTGGGTACAAATGAGTCCTTCAAATATGTCTAAGAATGCATAGAATGTATAGAAAAGCAGTCGCATGTCTTTATTTTCCTCTAATCAGAATTTATATCTAATACATTAGGCTGGAAGAAGTTAATTAAATACCAATAATAATAATAATAATAATAATGAAAACTTTGCTGACAAAACAAACAAAAAAACACCATAGTTCACAGTTATACTTAATGGAACCCATGAAACAAAATGAAAATTCAGTAATGATGTTTAACCTGAGAACCATTCTCAGTCGGAAAAGGGTGGATTGCCCACTTCAGGTTGGAGGAGAGTTCCTGCCTCAAGTGGAGGAGTTCAGGTATCTTGGGGTCTTGTTCACGAGTGAGGGAAGGATGGAACGTGAGATTGACAGACGGATCGGTGCAGCTTCTGCAGTAATGCGGTCGCTGTACCGGTCTGTCCTGGTGAAGAAGGAGCTGAGCTGTAAGGCAAAGCTCTCGATTTACCAGTCAATCTACGTTCCTACTCTCACCTATGGTCATGAGCTGTGGGTCATGACCGAAAGGACAAGATCCCGGATACAGGCGGCCGAAATGAGCTTTCTCCGTCAGGTGGCTGGGCGCTCCATTAGAGATAGGGTGAGAAGCTCGGTCACTCGGGAGGAGCTCAGAGTAGAGCCGTTGCTCCTCCACATCGAGAGGAGCCAGCTGAGGTGGCTCGGGCATCTATTTCGGATGCCTCCTGGACGCCTTCCCAGGGAGGTGTTCCAGGCACGTCTCACCGGGAAGAGGCCCCGGGGAAGACCTAGGACACGCTGGAGGGACTATGTCTCCCGGCTGGCCTGGGAACGCCTCGGGGTCCCCCCGGAAGAGCTGGAAGAAGTGGCTAGGGAGAGGGAAGTCTGGGCGTCTCTGCTTAGACTGTTGCCCCCGCGACCCGGCCCCGGATAAGCGGAAGATGATGGATGGATGGATGGATGGATGGATGTTTAACCTGTATTAACAACATGTTGTTTAACAGTGAAAGAATAAAGAATATGATTTAAGATATTTTTGCAAAATAATAAATTGCTATATATTTAAATGGCATGAGGGTGAGTAAATGACAGAATTTACATTTTTGAGTGAACTATCAAATCAGTAGAGTGGCTATGACTTCCAACAACTAGTTTCGCCTTCTCCAGACTTCAGAACAGAAATCTGGGCAAAATTCACTATTATAATACTGTTGTGAATTGAGTTGTGAAATTCAGCAGAAGTTCCATGACTCACTGTTTGTTGTACTTTATTTGATGTTTTTGTCATTTTGAAGGGACAGTGCCGATTTTTAGTGCTCTGTGCCTGACTGGAGTTGTTTCCTGTAACATCTCCATTTGATAGCATTTTCAAAACACCCCACAAAAACACTGCAGAAACTCTGACCATCATAACCTGCTGTTTAACAGCTATATTGTAGCAATTATTTTCACCAACAAATTGAACTTCTTGGCTGTGTGATGCTACCTTAGACATTAAGAATTTAACCTGGATGAAATTTTAATTTTAAAAAATTACATTCCTTTCCATAATTTGTTACGTAACACAGAGACAGGATGTAATCGCAAGGCGTGTTTATGAACCAAGCTAAAAAGTCAGGAAGTCACAGAAAATACAGGGCAACACAGGGGCGGACACAAGGCAGATGGTACGGTGACACCGGGACCTCGGTGTGCAACGATGATGGTGCTGCTTCGGTGATGATCCCTCGAATCCCGGTGAGTGCGCAATCCTCGTGAAGGTGAAAGTAATAATCCAGAGAAGCGTGAAGATCCAAGACGACGATGACGATGACAACAGGAAGACTCAGGCAGGAACTAGGACACAGGAAACAGGTACGGGAGCACACCAGGGAGAAACAACGATCTGACAACATGAAACACCAGTTACTGCACTTATATAGGCCACAAACAAATGAAACCAGCTGGCGCTGCTGATCATCGCTGATCAGTGACCATGCCCATAGACACACACATAACACGATAGACGAGAGAGAGAGAGAGAGAGAGAGAATTCATGAACCGTGACATAATTCATTTGGCACTGGACAAAGGAACAAAGGAAAAGACAACACTTTATATACAAGACGAAATTAGGAAAATTGCCAAGACACACCTGAACCAAATTACATGATCAAACAAGAGGGAAACTAGGTCACAGACCACATGGAGAGGGAAAACATAATAATAATAATATAAATGGTCCATACGTGTTACATATGGTCCCTCACAGAGGAAGGGCTGGCTGGGAACTTGGGAGGAGGCTCGGGAGGAGGATAGGCAACCGAGAGGGGACCGATAGACAGAGTCCATGGTGGAGCCAACAGGGGGAGATGTCATAGAAGAGATAGGAGGAGCCAGGTGGGACCCAGGCCACAGTCTTTAAGACAACCCATGGTGGTGCCGACAGAGGGAGGAGCCATGGTGGAGGAAGGGCTAACAACTCCAGGGGGCTGACCGACAGTGGCAGAGGAGCCCGAGGGGAAGGCAGAAGCTCGATGAGCCAGGGTGATGGGAAGGATCCGGAGGACCACAGTGGAACAGATGGCTCAGGAGATCAATGCAAAGGTGTGGATCCAGAGAAGGAAAGAGCTAGGAGCCATGGTGGGGCCATTGGGTCAATGGGCCGAGGCGGAATCCTGGACTCTGATGGCTGGAGGCGGAGACTGTGGATCCTCCAGCCATAATGCCGTTGGAGATTGGTAGACCAGCGATGATCCCACCATACAGATAGTGAGCTGAGGGTGAGCAGAGGGGTTTCCAGATGACATCGGGGGAGTAGGCAGGGGTAGGGGGGTGATCGGTTATTTGTGAGCTACCGGGCTATTCAGAGCTGAACACAGGAACAGAAGCCCTCCCTGGGCTGGAATAGGGAAAAGAGGCCCACTCTGGGCTGTACTCAGGAACAAGAGCCCTCTCTGGGCAAGACTGAGGGACAGAAGCCACCTCTGTGCTTGAGGTGGGAACAGGAGCACTCTCTGGGCTGGACATGGAAAGAAGAGCCTTCTCTGGGCTTGAAGTGGAAACAGGAGACCCCTCTCAGCTGGATTGGGGAACATAAGCCCTCTTTGGGCTAGACACAGTATCTGAGGGCTTCACTGCACCAGATGTGGGAACAACAGCCCTCTCTGGGGTGCATGTGGGGACAGGAGCCCATTCTGGGCTTGACATTGAAACAGGAGTGACAGAGAGCTCCAACAAAGGAGGGAGGAGTGGAGACAGGTTGGCATGTAATTCATAAACTCTCCTTCAGATTTCCAAAGTCCCAGATCCACAATAAGCTCACCTTCAGCCATGGTGCAGTGGGATGAGCTCCTCTCCATGATCTCACTGTTCACAGCCTCTTCCCTCATGGCAGGCGTGGTAGCTGGTTCTCGTACCTGGTCGATGTCACAAGCAGCTCCGGCTCCACGGTGATCCTCAGCTCTGTCGATCCTTGCGGTGATAGCTCATTGGTCTTGGCCGACTCTGGCTTGGGCCCCGGGCAGTGGGGAGATGGTTGGCTGTAATCTGGGATTTGCTGTGCTCTGGATCAGTGGTAGACACTCTCTGGACACTGTATGATAGCTACCCACAGCTCAGTCCATTTGTTTCTGGGAGGTTGACAGGGTGGTGGTAATTTGCCCCAATCCAGAATAGTGAGATCAGCACAGTGTCATGGTATTCCATTAAAACGGCGAGCTAGCTCAACCTCACACTCCAAGAAGGGCAGGTCCTTACAGGCTAGGGAGGTAAACAAAGTGGCAAGGAGATCCATGGGGAGAAAAAAAAAAAAACTGAACAAAATGCGTAAACGAAAAAGAGGGGAAACATGCAAATAAACTTACTGCTGGCCCGGTGTTCTGTCGCAGTGCCTACTGTGTAGGAGCGAAGGAATATGTTGACAATGGAGAGTAATGAGGAACAGTCTTTATTAATTCAATCAGGGGTAACACGGGGCAGGCAGGAACATATGTGTAGTACATAATACAGACGACACCTGAAAAAAAGGAACAGAAAACACTTTAAATACAAGACAAAACGAGGAAAATTGACAAGGCAACCCTGAACCAAATTGACCAGAGGAAAACTAGGTTACGGAGCACATGGTTAGGGAAAACACAACAAAACCAGTCCTTTTGCTTTTCTTACGGTGACACAGGGACCTCGGTGGGCAATGATGATGGTGCTGCTTCGGTGATGATCCCTCGAATCCCGGTGAGTGCGCAATCCTCGTGAAGGTGAAAGTAATAATCCAGAGAAGCGTGAAGATCCAAGACGACGACGACGACAACAGGAAGACTCAGGCAGGAACTAGGACACAGGAAACAGGTACGGGAGCACACCAGGGAGAAACAACGATCTGACAACATGAAACACCAGTTAGTACACTTATATAGGCCACAAACAAATGAAACCAGCTGGCGCTGCTGATCATCGCTGATCAGTGACCACGCCCATAGACACACACACACATAACAACACGATAGACGAGAGAGAGAGAGTGAATTCATGAACCGTGACATAATTCATTTGGCACTGGACAAAGGAACAAAGGAAAAGACAACACTTTATATACAAGACGAAATTAGGAAAATTGCCAAGACACACCTGAACCAAATTACATGATCAAACAAGAGGGAAACTAGGTCAGGTCCTTACAGGCTAGGGAGGTAAACAAAGTGGCAAGGGGATCCATGGGGAGACAAAAAAAACTGAACAAAATGCGTAAACGAAAAAGAGGGGAAACATGCAAATAAACTTATTGCTGGCCCGGTGTTCTGTCACAGTGCCTACTGTGTAGGAGCGAAGGAATATGTTGACAATGGAGAGTAATGAGGAACAGTCTTTATTAATTCAATCAGGGGTAACACGGGGCAGGCAGGAACATATGTGTAGTACATAATACAGACGACACCTGAAAAAAAGGAACAGAAAACACTTTAAATACAAGACAAAATGAGGAAAATTGACAAGGCAACCCTGAACCAAATAGGAAAACTAGGTTACGGAGCACATGGTTAGGGAAAACACAACAAAACCAGTCCTTTTGCTTTTCTTAGTCAGTTTGCTTTAAAGGGAAAACTTACTCAATTGAATTGGGCATTTTTTTCTTTCTATTCTGTCCCAAATGAATACAAGGTTCCACAAAAGGATTTTCCTTTCTTTATTTCTTTTTTTCTTTCTTTTTTTAATGTTTCCTCTGGACAATATATGTCAGAAACACACTAAATATTATCACATGTATGCAGTGGTGTATAAAGTACCTGAAGGTCATAGTCAAGTCAAAGTACAGATATCTTACCAGAAAATTACTTTGGTAGAATTTCACCATTTAGAATATTACTTGATTCCTTGAATATTACTTGATCTCAACAAATTAGAATACTTCATAAGACCAATAATAATAATAATAATAAAATAACATTTTAGTGAATCGTTGGCCTTTTGAAAAGTATGTTAATTAACTGTACATGTACTGTTGAGTAGGGGCTTGGTAGGGGCTCCTTTTGCTTTAATTACTGAGTTAATTCAGCGTGGCATGGAGGTGATCAGTTTGTAGCACTGCTGAGGTGGTATGAAAGCCCAGGTTTCTTTGACAGTGGCCTTCAGCTTATCTGCATTTTTTTGGTCTCTTGTTTCTCATTTTTCTCTTGACAATACCCCATAGATTCTCTATGGGGTTCAGGTCTGGTTAGTTTGCTGGTAGTCAAGCACACCGACATCATAGTGTTATATATTTTGTCAAGCTGATATCCAGCTAATATAACAATATATCTAATGTTTTCAACTACCTGTAAATTATGAGAAAATTCCCATTCTAAACAGTGACACGGGGCAGTGCAATTGCCTGTCCATGACGTTGGTTACCCTTTGTTACCGCCTTTACTGATGTAGAAAGTAAATGACAACAGTGTTGTGGACAAATGCAGAAGTAGTGTCTAACGTCCAGCAAACCACTAGCTTGCTTCAAGCAGTTCATTATTTACTTTTTGCACATTTTTTGGTGGATTGTGTTACTTATTAATGGAACATAATTACTGTTTACAGTCTGCCGCTGGTTCTTTCGACAAGGACAGCTCCCGTAAACATAAGTGTACGGGCCAACCGAACGACCCGAGAAGAGTTTGGGACAAGAAGAGAGAAAGAGCGAGGATCAACATCGATGTTACATTTTCTAGATGGAGAGAGCTTCACAACAAACTTCAACTAGAAAGAGATGCCGATCTCGCTTGTGTTTTACACAACAGGTGAGTTGTTTTGATTTGTATCTTTACAGAAAACTTATGCTATTATAACAACCAACACGATTAGTATTATGGGGCATACACGCCAAATGCGGGGCATCCCATCAGATCCATAGTCTGATCGCGTTTTTGCATTGACTTTGTATGTAATCTACTCGCGCAAATCATTAAACTCGCATTTGAAAATTATGACATCAAACACAACATTTATAAAACTTTACCTCATCCTTAAAATCCATGATTTATCTTTCTGTCTGATTGATGGCCGTCAGTGGTTGGGTAGAAGACAACAAATCCCATCATTCCACGCCCCTTCTTAGCTTCACCAAACCACATGATTGTTATTGTTTTGGTAGTGCGCCCTCTCGTGGCAGGTCCTTCAACCTGTACCTTTAATTATATTCATTATAATTATAAAATTTTAACATGGTGAATATGCCAAGGTGATGGTTGCTGCGCAACCAGTTTGAAAGTTCTGCAAAGAGTGAGAAATGTGACAGCCGTGTCCTAATGACGTGTGCAGTGGAAAGGTGACATATGATAAGGCTAAAGACAGGACTTCAGCGCTTGAAAAGAGCTTGTACCAAGAGGAACCCATGTCAGACTAGAACATTGCTGTCCTCAGACAGCCATATTCCAGATCAAAGTGAGCTTGAGATGGAGCATAACCATATGCAGACAGTTACACTCTGAGCAGGGACTGGTCACTTCAAAACTCTAGGGGGGGGGGGGCTTTGTACTCAACCCAAACTCACTAAGCAGGATTCAGAGGGATCGGCCATTTAAAAATACCCAGAGGGGAAGCAGCCCACTCCTAAAACCGTCTAGCTTAATACAGGAAGAAACATTCCACCTAACCACTCTAAGTGCTGAAACACCCTGGGAAAGAAAGCTTGAAAGAATTTCCCTACAGAGTATTAAAATATATTAATGTCCAGATAGGCTTTCCACACACAATAATGTGCACATTAGAGAGGCACAGCAGAGCGGAATTTAGCTCCGCAAATGATCTCGCAGGATCAGTCTGAAACGATTCTGTGCTAACACTTCATTGTCATAACAACCCAATGGTATCTGCAGCATCTGACAACTCATGTAGAAAGGGTGTGTGGATCATTGGAGACACTTTCAATGAGCCCATTCAGAGCCCTCGAGCACTGAACATGCAAGCTCCCAACCAAGACACATGATGCATAGATTGGGAGTTCTCAAATGTCAGAAACCTTGGACATGGAGACATACCCTCACCACAACTCTCACCTGCCCTGTTCTATCACACAGACTTCAAACAGATGGCTCCTGAAGACAGCAAATAGGGTTACCTATTCAGCAGGTGCCCTTTTATACTTCTGGTGTTTATGATGTCATGTGCCAAGAGGACGAATAGATTGGCTTGTTTCACACATACTTCAGGCACCAGTCAAGCAGGCTGCATTCCCCAATGTGACCCCTAGGGGGTGCAGCGTGATGTTCCCTAGAAGGAACCCATGTTGTAAAAGATGAAGTGCTATGCAGGCTATTTAAAACAATATTGGCTGATTAGACAGCAATGCAGACGAGAAATGTTAAATGTTTGCCCTCTCTCACTTCACTGTTCCCACATCTCAGACCTCAAATGCATTAAATATTACCTTTTACTCAGTTTTTGAAGTAAAATGTAAAGAAAACACTATACAAAATTTATTGAAACAGCCCGTTCTTTATTTACACCTTGTAAGTTAAAAAGTACCCTTTTAAGACCCCCACCCCAAAATAAAAACACTTTCTCATTGGATCTAAGCAAATCTCATAGGTGACCTGTTTCGTTCAAAAAAAAAAAAAAAAAAAAAAAGTGAGTTGTCACTGAAAGGTGAAAAGTTTGCAACTATGATTTACAAAATGCCTTTTTGCCATTATTCTATCACCCAAGCCTTCGAGTTGTCACAGGGAAAATTTATTTACAATGCTGGCTGTTGATTTGTTGGTGAATATTAAGCTACACTTCAAAGTCATTGAAAGAAAAATCTATATTATTTTGACTTGGTGTCTAATGGTGTCCAGCAAAAAACAAAAAAAAAAACAAAAAGGAGTAATGCCAAATGGTGATTAAATTTTGTCGCTAATATCTACTTTCTCCTAGGTTCATTAAAGTGCTACACTCTTAATTTGGCACCTACAGTAATATTTATGTGTATGACATTATTGTCTTATAGTGGAGTCTATGATCTAACCTTAATGTATTCCTTGTATTATTATTGTTATTATTGTTAATATTATTATGCTGTACAAACAATTGTAACAATATTATCTGTTGTTGTCCACAGATGTCTCGTCATTTATTCTCATGAACATTAATCTGTTTCAGTGGTCTACCAACCTGCGGCTTTCAGCTCAAGCCCCAGTCAAACACACCTGAAGTAGCTAGTCAAGGTGTTAAATACTTTGCATTTTAAAATAAACTTCTAAATAGGATGTTCAATAGTCCCTATAACATGACATAATTTCAATTTTTGGTGCTTTAAATTAAATGAAAAAAAAAAAAAAAAGCAGCTGCAAATGTTGCAAAGCAGCTGCACCTCTACTCATCTTTGCACCAATAAAACGTAAAAACATTTATATGTAATTATTATATGTAAAATCTAATTATTATATTAATATTCAACTTACATTGGAAAGGATTCAACTTAAAGGTGTCCGTGAACTTTCTTGAGATCTCTGCAAAAAGTCCCAAGATTTATTTCCACAACATGATGCATGAGCGGTACTCGGGATGTAAATTTAGCGTGTGTTAAGGACACTGCGCTTTAGATTACTATTACTTCCTGTCGCGCACACATGCTCTCAAGTGGCCAAAACCGCAAGCTTGGGTATTTGGACAAGGCATACTTACCAGGAGTATTCAGAAGAATAAATCATGAGACAGGAACATGATAAAAAGTAAAAAAAAAAAAAAAAAAAAAAAATGAAGAAATCCATTTTAAATAAATCAATAGAATTATTTACTTATTCAGTTAATCAATATTCAGTTAATAAATATGTGCTTGTCTTTACTATCAGTGGCCCAAAACACATTTCATAAGCAGGTTCACAGATCATGTCTGGGCTTGATTATGTAGGGTAGTAATTTTTTGATGCTTTAGAATGTATATGAGCTGCTATCAACCACTGAAAACAATTAAGAAAACAGTGGAAAGACACCATCGACTGGTATGACAAAAATAATGACATCCGCTAAGTGTTTTTGTTTGCTTTGTTTCAGACATTGTAGTTTCTGTAATATACTGACCTCTCCACCGCCTGCCTAAAGCCTACAGTATAGCATACAAAACTTCTGTCACTGCTAATGGATTTAGCATAAACCACCTCAAAAGCTCAGATTAATGGTAATTTGAAGTAGCATTCTCATTATTTCACTGCGCCTCCTTAGTTTATATGCTTTTAACGGAGTTATTTATTTATTTATTTTAACAGACCAGAGCCAATTATCATAGAAAAAATGCAACCAGATGTTCAGTGTCAACATGCCAATTTAGCACATGGTACCAGTAGAGAAAAGCATCTGTGCTTACTGATAAGTCTTGAATGTGCTTTGCTTTTATCATTATTAGGTTATTCATTAAGAGCATTTGATATTACAATTATTTTTATTCAGGATCAAGAGTCTGATTTGTTTTTTATTCTAAAATTACATCATAAAATGATGAATGTACTTACAAGAACGCCATTATATTTGCATTTTCACAATCACTTTTCAACACAAGTAAAGATGAATCTGTTTCGATAAGTTTTAGAATACTGTCCCAGATTTTTGGTTACCTGACATTGAGAACACTGAGTTTGTTGTAGTTTTTTGCCAATTATTAATTTATTTAATAATTTTTCCCCCTGCTTATCGTACAAATATTGGCAACAATAAACATTTAGTCAGACTCTGTTTTGTGTTTGTGTGTGTTTGTGTGTTTTCTTCCCCCAAATGCTAAATGATGTGTTTCTATGCCTTTATTTGGTCCTTCCTGTTTCCTGTTCCCATTATGTTCCGTTGATGTCAGCTATATTTGCCCGTCTTTTTCTATTTGCTGTGTGTCCCATTAGTTCTTGTGTATTTATAGTGAGTCCTGTTCTGAGTTCTTAGTCTGGTATTGTTGATCTCATTCTCTCCTGCTATGCATGTTCTCCTGGTTCCTTTGATGACATTAAAAACTTCCTTAATTGATGTAGTCCACATTTCATCATTCCTTGTACTGTGCTCCAGCACAGTAGCTACAGTGACAGTAAACCGGACCAAGACAGCAAGTGGCACCCCTTCTCCCAGGCTTGTTTTTCGTTTTTAAAAAGTCTTTTGTTTCCCGTTTGTTTCTTCATGTGGCTTGGAAACCGTCACAAGCTTCTCCTGCAGCTCACTCAAGCCCGCCGGCCATCCCCAAGTCAAGCCCATTGGCCACTCCAGTGTCAAGTCCACCCACCATGCATTTCACCCTGATACTAGAGGGGAATCTGAGGATGAGAGAGCTTTTGGTTTTAGTACTAGGTCTGTTCCAGTGTCAAGTCAGCCGACCACACTTTTCACCCCAAACTTAAGAAGGGAGTATCTAAGGAGGCAAAAGCGGTTGGTTCTGGTCCCTAGGCTCACTCCAGTGTCAGCTCCAGCCCCAGAGTTCGCTCCTGAGGACTCCTATCCCAGAGTTTAGCCCAGTGAGGGCTACTGTCCACGAATCCAATCCAGAGTTCCCTCCAATCCCTCTGGGCATTGAAATACATTGTTTTCCCCAATATTGTTATTCTTATTTTGTTTGTTTGTTCCATGTCTGTGTGTTTTCTTGCCCCACGTGCTCCATGTTGTGTTTCTATGCTCTTAGTTGGTCCTTCCTGCTTCCTGTTCCCATTATGTTCCATCAATGTCAGCTGTAACTCCCTATTTAGTTTTGTTTGCTCCCAAGTATTTCCCATTAGTACTTTTGTATTTATAGTGATTCTTGTTCTAAGTTCTTCGTCCAGTATTATTGATATCAGCCTCCCCTGCTATGTGTGTTCTTGGGAGGCCATGGCGGAGCAGCCTCCGAGGCCATGTCCCCAGCCTCCACCTCGGCCTCTACAGCTGGAGAACTACTTGGAACAGCAAGAGACTGGCACCTCCTTGTGGACCTAGGGAGTCAACTGAAATTCCCAGACACCACTGCAGTCACATCACTCTGACCAGAAATGGTGTTGATGTCCCCAGCGAGTAAACAGATGGTGTTACTTGAACTTACGGTCCCCTGGAAAGACAGGATGGAGAAAGCCCATGAAAGAAAGAGGGCCAAGTACACTGATCTAGTAACTAAGTGTCGGAGGAATGGGTGGAAGGCCTGCTGTGAGCCTGTTGAAGTGGGGTGTAGGGGCTTCGCAGGCCAGTCTCTATATCGGGTCCTGGGACTCTTAGGGATTTGCGGACTGCATAGACAAAGAGCCATAAAGAACATCCTGGGAGCTGCTGAGAAGGCTGCACAGTGGCTCTGGTTAAGGAGGGGGGACACGTGGCGTAGGGAGCTACCTGGACACAAGTCAGGGCCTGATCACTCCCTGCTGGGTCACCCGAGTGAGGGTGTCTGATGTAAGACCCGAAACACCCTATGACCCCAGGAGAATCACTTAAGATGTGTCCAGATTGCACTGCAAATTGTATTTAAGTACTATAAAGTTTTCTGAAATAGTCACGGTTTATCTCTGAATACATCATGATGTTTGGTTACACAACATTGTGAACACTGATTTTGTTTTTGTTTTGTTTTACATTGTTGATTTAGATGATGATTGTTAATGATGAATGTTTTTGAGCTTTTCTATTTTTATGCATATACTTAAATTATTATTTTGCAAATTAAATCCATTATATGAAGTGATCATCTCATTTCAGAAGACATTACAGAAAAACATGAACTATACCATCTGATTTATTTGGATACATTCCATGATTCCTTTATTATGCTTGAACGCACTGGAATGTTTTGAAAGCATAGACTGTGTAAATGATACGTTTGAACTTTTATTTATTTATTTATTTATTTATTTACTTACTTACTTATAGGGGTAGCTATTTTTCTTTTATGTATTATTATGATTATTATTACGGACATATAACATCCTGGTACACAGTCAAGCAAGGACATTTGTGAACCTTGACTAATATTCTGATTTTCAGCAAACATTTGAGCTACAATGAGCTGAGAAATTCAGATAAAGAGTATCCAATTAAACAAACACAAACATAAATATTGTTTTTACTGTTACAATTACTGTTTATTAAGCAGAATCATTCAAGAGTGAATGTATTTTCTGGAAAATGTATGTGAATCTTTGGGAAGACCTTGCCTTCAGTAATAGTTTCTTGACAAGTAATGTTTTCAGATCAATACTTTAGACTTTCAAGCATCACTACTGATAAAAAAAAAAAAAAAAAAAACAAAAAAACAATGACCCAGAAATTGTTTCATTGTCATCATTGTTGAATTATGAGGGAACTACCCACCCACTCTAACTGTTTATACAAATTACAATATTGCTATACTATAAAATACCACATTTATGTCATATAGTAGACTGTAAGTTATTATTAGACTCAGGAATTAGTCACACAGCTTAGTTAGTTAATAAATAAATAAATACAAATAATGCAGTACATTATGATTATATATATATATATATATATATATATATATATATATATATATATATATATATATATATATATATATATATATATTTTTTTTTTTTTTTTTTTTTTTTTTTTTTTGTTAAAGTGGGATAAAATCATACTATTATACTGTAAATTAACTAGATTCACTCCACCACTGGTTGCCAGTGAACAATCAATCAATCAAATTATTATTATTATTATTATTATTATTATTATTATTATTGTTTTACTGTAATCATTAAAATTATCAACCATGAATGAATATATCAATTACATTACAATGCATAAGAAAGAAAAAAAAAATACATAATAATGGTATTGTGATTCAGCCCACTTGTAATGGCCTGTGTATTGATGTACCATATTTTTTGAGAGATCAGTTTTCAGATCAGTCTGAGTTGAAGATCAAAATTAAATATTGTTCTAGTGGATTGTGGGAGTAATAGGTAAATCCAATCTGTCTGTAGGCTTATCTGGTTGTGTAGCTGATTGCTATCCAGCCGAGTGTGTCCTGGCTCTCTGCTCTCAATAGGACATTAAGTGATGTGTACACTGACAGAGCAATTCCCCTTCTCATCTGCTGCAAAAGCTCCAGACACATTTAACTTAGGAGGGCTATCCTGACGGATGAAGTGGGCCAAATAATTTGATCCACTCAGTTATGATTACAACAACAAAGGCTCTACATGTACTGTGTTAAGTTTTTACTAAAATCATGTTAACAAGTATATATTGTTTGCATACTGGGACTAATATTTGGCACCATTCACTTCCACCTCCCTCACTGTAATACATTTTTAACCAACATTATGCCACAAATTTGTACTGAACCTGGAAAATTCCATCATTGCAAAATACCAGGGTAAAAACTTTAATTCGATATCATCACACTAACCTAGATGACTATTTATAATAAATTGATAAGATTGATTAAATTGTTTTGCATTACACAGTACAAAAGTTTTTTTTCTGGTCCTCAAATCTGATATAATAAGAGTGTTTTTCAGGGTTTGAAAATGAAAAACAAATTCAATCGGTTCACTCCGAGCAGAATCTATATTTTAACGTTTCTGTTCCTGCGTTCCTCTGATATTCGGTTCAGATGGAAGAAATACCGGTTGATAACGTTATTTTTTTTTTTTTAATTTCTTTGCCTATAATTTGCCTAATGATAAAAACAAAGTACAGCGTTTTCTTTACTCAAAAACAGAGATCTGGTAACGTTAGCCAATAACCCGCTGAGTTAAGTCACAGACAACTTATTTTCTAGATTTTGGCCAAATGTACAGTCTTGTTCAAAATAATAGCAGTACAATGTGACTAACCAGAATAATCAAGGTTTTTAGTATATTTTTTATTGCTACGTGGCAAACAAGTTACCAGTAGGTTCAGTAGATTGTCAGAAAACAAACAAGACCCAGCATTCATGATATGCACGCTCTTAAGGCTGTGCAATTGGGCAATTAGTTGAAAGGGGTGTGTTCAAAAAAATAGCAGTGTCTACCTTTGACTGTACAAACTCAAAACTATTTTGTACAAACATTTTTTTTTTTTTTTCTGGGATTTAGCAATCCTGTGAATCACTAAACTAATATTTAGTTGTATGACCACAGTTTTTTAAAACTGCTTGACATCTGTGTGGCATGGAGTCAACCAACTTGTGGCACCTCTCAGCTGTTATTCCACTCCATGATTCTTTAACAACATTCCACAATTCATTCACATTTCTTGGTTTTGCTTCAGAAACAGCATTTTTGATATCACCCCACAAGTTCTCAATTGGATTAAGGTCTGGAGATTGGGCTGGCCACTCCATAACATTAATTTTGTTGGTTTGGAACCAAGACTTTGCCCGTTTACTAGTGTGTTTTGGGTCATTGTCTTGTTGAAACAACCATTTCAAGGGCATGTCCTCTTCAGCATAGGGCAACATGACCTCTTCAAGTATTTTAACATATGCAAACTGATCCATGATCCCTGGTATGCGATAAATAGGCCCAACACCATAGTAGGAGAAACATGCCCATATCATGATGCTTGCACCTCCATGCTTCACTGTCTTCACTGTGTACTGTGGCTTGAATTCAGAGTTTGGGGGTCGTCTCACAAACTGCCTGTGGCCCTTGGACCCAAAAAGAACAATTTTACTCTCATCAGTCCACAAAATGTTCCTCCATTTCTCTTTAGGCCAGTTGATGTGTTCTTTGGCAAATTGTAACCTCTTCTGCACATGCCTTTTTTTTAACAGAGGGACTTTGCGGGGGATTCTTGAAAATAGATTAGCTTCACACAGACGTCTTCTAACTGTCACAGTACTTACAGGTAACTCCAGACTGTCTTTGATCATCCTGGAGGTGATCATTGGCTGAGCCTTTGCCATTCTGGTTATTCTTCTATCCATTTTGATGGTTGTCTTCCGTTTTCTTCCACGTCTCTCTGGTTTTGCTCTCCATTTTAAGGCATTGGAGATCATTTTAGCTGAACAGCCTATCATTTTTTGCACCTCTTTATAGGTTTTCCCCTCTCTAATCAACTTTTTAATCAAAGTACGCTGTTCTTCTGAACAATGTCTTGAACGACCCATTTTCGTCAGCTTTCAAATGCATGTTCAACAAGTGTTGGCTTCATCCTTAAATAGGGGCCACCTGATTCACACCTGTTTCTTCACAAAATTGATGACCTCAGTGATTGAATGCCACACTGCTATTTTTTTGAACACACCCCTTTCAACTAATTCAACTAATTGCCCAATTGCACAGCCTTAAGAGCATGCATATCATGAATGCTGGGTCTTGTTTGTTTTCTGACAATCTACTGAACCTACTGGTAACTTGTTTGCCACGTAGCAATAAAAAAATATACGAAAAACCTTGATTATTCTGGTTAGTCACGTTGTACTGCTATTATTTTGAACAAGACTGTATACAGGCTACTAAAGAAACAAACAAACAAACAAACAAATCTGTCAACACTTTAAAAACATTAAATTTAAGATATTTAATAAAGTTTTCTGCATTGTAAAAAAAAAAAAAAATAAAAAAAAAATACTAATGTAAGACTGCGTTTTGAGAGTGAAAAAATAAGGAAGTCTAACATGCCTTTAGGCTAAAGCAAAATATTAACAAACATTCTAAAAACAGTTATTAGTTTCTCTCCAAAACAAATTATCCAAAGTTTAAGAATTTAAAGATCATAAGAATTTAGAGTAAATTAGAACTGCCAAAAGACTGCCAGGCAGGCTCGGTGGGCATTTTTTTTTTTTTTTTTGGTCGTTTTGATTTTACTCTGTCGTACCGCCCGGGTTCCAAAAATGTCAAACCCGATTCTTTGTCACGTATTCTTGATCCCTCCGCCCGCCCGGTGACTCCCGAGTATATTTTACCTGAGAAAATATTCGTCTCAGCACTCGTATGGGAGGTCGAATCGAAGGTCAAGACGGCCTTAGAAGGGGTAACGCCTCTGCCCGGTTGCCCACCGAATCGTTTATTTATGCCGGAAGAGTTACGGTCCGAAGTTATTCAGTGGGGTCACTGCTCTAGCGTTGCTTGTCATCCAGGGATAAGCCGAACCAAGGGGTTAGTTAAACAACAATTCTGGTGGCCACTTATGGCTCGTACCATCCACGATTTTGTTTTGACTTGCTCAGTTTGCGCCAGTAGTAAGTCTTCTAACCGGCTTCCTGATGGGCTTCTTCAACCGCTGTCTGTCCCTTTGAGACCCTGGTCCCACATCGCACTAGATTTTGTTACCGCCCTCCTGCCCTCTAATGGCATGACGTTGTTTTGACCGTAGTGGACCGGTTCTCGAAGGCGGCACATTTCATTCCCTTGCCCAAATTACCGACAGCCAAGGAGACAGCGGTCACTGTCCTAGATCACTTCTTTCGGTTACATGGCCTCCCGGTAGATGTGGTTTCTGACAGGGGATCCCAATTTGTATCCAAATTTTGGAAAGAATTTTGTAAGTTGCTAGGAGCGACGGTAAGCCTGTCTTCTGACTGAGAAACGGGCAGTCTGAGCGAGCCAACCAAGATTTAGAGAGAACGTTGCGATGTTTGGTCTCCAAGAATCCTTCTTCCTGGAGCCAACAACTCTCTATGGTGGAGTACGCTCACAATTTGTTACCAGTGTCAGCCACGGGCCTCTCTCAGTTTCAGTGCAGCTTAGGTTACCAGCCACCAGCCTTTCTTAGTCTGGAATCTGAAGTCACGGTCCCCTCCACTCACGCATTTGTCCAGACGTGCCACCGCACCTGGACCAGAGCCCGTGAGACTCTGCTCCGGGTGAGGGAGCCCACTAAGGCCAAGGCTGATCGCCACCGGTCAAAGCCTCCCGTTTACGTCGTGGGTCAAAAAGTGTGGCTTTCTACGAACAATATTCCTCTCCGTTCCGTTACAAACAAATTTGCTCCCAAATTAATTGGCCCGTTTACTATCACCAAAATCATTAGTCCGGTTGACAGTCCACCTCAAACTACCTCCAGCGTACAGGAGGATACATCCTGCCTTCCATGTGTCCCAAATTAAACCCTTGTTTTATTCACGTATTGCACTGTCACGGTTGGTAATCCGTGATCTCTGGGTTTTGGACTTTGTGGGTGAAGTCTGAGTGTGACGCGTCAGCACTTATTAGTTTGTGGGCATCTCCGTTAATTGTCATCAGCTACAGCTGTCACTCATTACTCATCCCTATATAATGGCTTGCCTAGCGTCTTGTGTTCTTGAGAGCGTTGTTTCCTGTTTGTAACCTGTGTCTTGTGTGTTTCTGCGTTGGATGTCCGTGTCTTCCCCCGGAACCTCGTCCACTCTTCGCAACCACCATTAAGCAACACTACTTACCTTAGGCTCGCTTCCTCGCAGTTCCTGTTTCACCCTCTCCTGCTGCCAAATCACCTCCGCCTTCCGGATTCATCACTCCTCACCTCCATCTTGGACAGTGCATTCCTCCCAGCATTATTTGTGTCCCAGTTTTGTATTGTCTCATTATTCTCATTAAATATTGCTAACCTCACACTTGCTTCCTGCTCCTCCTTCCCCCAGTCGTCACAAAACTAGTCACAGAAAATGCACCATATGTACGTTCATCTGTCCCCTTCTTTTAGTGACACTCAGTGGGCATTTTACATAGAATATTTCACAAAACGTACATGGTGCTATGTATTGCTAAGTATTTCTCATCTTACAAAAAAGATCCCACTGGTACGTTTTTGTCTTGAGATCAGGTTCACATTTACACTGCACATTATTATTATTATTATTATTATTATTATTATTATTATTTTATATATAGCAGCAAAAAGGTTCTTTAGATTATTGACATGTTCTTTAGACAAGGGGAAAACATTTCAGTGGGGAATTCAGAAAGGTACTATTAAACATAACTGTGAAAACCTCCTTTTGCATGAAATGTTTGAGTGTAGTATCTCACCATAAACAGGGTGTGATAAAGCAGAGCTTTCGTTAATATGCCTTCGCTCAGGGGCAAACTGAACTCGACCAGCCATCTCATGTGCTCTCAGAGATGCTCTAAAGCATAGCATGTCAAGCCTTTTGCAGGTCACAACAAACAAAGCATTCACAGTGTCCATGGAAGCACCACCATCAGATTATAAGTTAAATCAGATAACACTGAAGATAATACAGACCCTCCAGCATATAGAAACTATCCCTATTACCAGAAGAAATTATATAAACTTCAAAGCTTTTACTGGTTAAAATCACTATAAATGTAAAATGAAGTGAATATATATATATATATATATATATATATATATATATATATATATATATATATATATATATATATATATATATATATATATACACTCACTGGCCACTAGGTACACCTTGTTAGTACCGGGTTGGACCCCCTTTTGCCTTCAGAACTGACTTAATTCTGATATGACATGATAGAATCGCACAGTTGCTGCAGATTGTCGTCTGTACGTCCATGATGTGAATCTCGCGTTCCACCACATCTCAACATCTCAAAGCTGATCTGTTGGATTGAGAACTGGTGTCTGTGGAGACCATTTGAGTAAAGTGAACTGATTGTCATGTTCAAGAAATCAGTCTAAAATTATTTGAGCTTCGTGACATGGTTTATTATGGCAATGAGTAAACAGAGAGGCATATTTGAATGTGGATACCATAACAGTGTGAAAATTATGATATGGAAAGACTGGTTGCTGTCTGGCTAGAGTGTAGATAATTTTGTAGGCATGCTACAAAACAAGCTATAAGTTCACATAATTCTATATCCCTTGTATAAACAAATAGTTAAAAATGCATTATCCAGCATGCTATCATGACTATTATAGTTTAGATATTAAAGTGTAGTTTCAGCAAACAAAGCTCAAAAAAAGTTTGTTTAGACACCAATGTAGCCTATAATATCCATCATTACATAATTTATAGTTGTACTTAATGTAGTTCTCATTGTTGAAGTTTAATATAATTATATCAAATAAGAATAATAAAGAATACAATCACATTATTAATACATCCCTTATTCATGTGAGGCATGCTGCAAAATGTACTTGTTTTGGCATTATAATGGTTCAATTCTGTTTTGTGTGATTCTAACCCAAACCATTTTACAAGATGACAATTTTTTCTTATATGAATTAGCCAACAATTCGCTAAAATATAAAATACTTACGATTTTTCATGAGATTCTAAATTCTCTACAAACACACACGGCCCAAAATTGTGTGAAATGTGTGTTAAAGGTATGTTCACCTAGGTATGTTTACATGCACTCTTCAGTTACTCTAAATCAGTGTAAAACCATTTATAAAAGTTCTATGATTTTGGAATCCAATTGAGAAAACACTTATATTCAAGCATTTAAATGTTTATTCGTTTGTTTATTTATTTATTTTTATTTTTATTTTTTTCTTACTTGGGCAGATTCTTTCAGGTCTACAGCACTTTCAGTCTACTCAAAATTTGGATCGAAATATTTGTATTAATCATCCAGTTATTAACATATTATTTGGGTGCATGCAAACAGAATGTTTGTTTATGTGAACAAATGTATTTTGTTTTATGTGTAAAACAAATGTGCTGCCTATCTTTGCCAGGACCCTCTTGTAAATGAGATTTTAAATCTCAAGAGTTCTTCATTACCTGGTTAAATTAAATTAAATTAAATTAAATTAAATTGCAGGTACATGTACTGCAACAATGCGCACTGATGAATAAGAGCAGGACCATGTTTCTCTTTAGTCATATACATTATTCAAGTGAATTTGTAGCCTGTTGAGCACCTTTTAGGGGTCTGCTGCCTTTGTTCCTAAACTAGAAAGACAGGATAAACTGGAATGCAATCATACATAAGACATGACTGTTTCATCCCGGCACGCTTAAGCACTAATACACACATATAATCAGTGTCCTTCACAAGGGCTAAAGGTTAATCTCTGCATCATTCATTACTCACCACCGGTCACCATTATGCATTATGCTACAAAGGTAAGCATCGTTTTAAGATTAAGCTACATGTGATCTTTGAAAAGCAGGACACAACAGCCTTCAAAATGTCCTGCACCATGGTCAAAACTCACAGCACATGCATCGTTCCATACAAAGACAGTAACACAGCAGGAAATAGCCTGGTTTTTAAATCAGGTTTCTTTTGAAGGATTAATGGCATTTTGCTGCTTATTTTCCATATTTTCGACCATGAGATGTATTATTTGATAAGCTATCTAACATAAAATCAACCTAGCATGAAAACTAGCTACAGAATTTTAAAGATATTACATCTGTATTTTTTTTTTTTCAATCCAATATAGGAGATGTGGTGACAGAAACATTTCATAATTTGAACAATTTATTGAACTGAATTGATTTGAACTGCAGTAAAACAGTTTTTAATTATTAACTCATGTGGATGAGCAAACTTTTTATGTTTTTACCATATGCCACAATTTGTTAAAGCATGGTTTTTCATATATATATATATATATATATATATATATATATATATATATATATATATATATATATATATATATACACACACAAATAAAATGCCTCCATACTTTAACATTTCTTTAAAATTGCCAATCAAAGGTAACATAATTTGGACCTTTTCAACTGCATAGCATAATCAATTTCTTTCTTTTTTTCTTTCTTTCTTTCTTTCTTTCTTTCTTTATAATAGTAAATAGTATAAAGTAATACCTAGTCAATTTTTTTATGTATTTACTAATTAGCTGCTAATTAATTTTAACAAATTAAATCATCAACACATGTGCCTGTGTCCGCAAGTTGTACGACAATCTTATTACCCATTCAGGTGTATCTGTTTATTAAATTGTATTATTATTATTGTTGTTATTATTATGTTTATTTAATGTTTATTGTGTTAAAATGGTAATTCATACAAATTATGTTATAAACAAATGTAAAATTAAACAGCTCATATACTCTTCAAAAAAAAAATGAAAGAAAAAAGAAAGGGAAATATATAATTGGGACAGTACCATTTAAAAAAGCACAACCATTTAGTTATTAATTTGAATACTATCAATTCTAATCTCATAATTAATGATTTTTAATGGAGCTTCCTTGATGGTCAACAATTTTTGAATGTTTAGCATATCCTTTCACCTACCAATTTGAAAATGTTCCTGTTTTGTTACACTTCCGTGGAATGTGCCATAAATAAACACATACACAGTTTTCCTCCGGCTTTTAGCACGTCCTTTCAGTTTTCTTTATCTCTGTCTCAGGAGGATTGCTTGGCCAGCATAAATCTCTACATCACTCCCATTACTAGAGAGAAAAACAGAAGCAGTACCTTTGATGGATCCGACAGATTCAGCCATCGATACAAACCAACAGACTGACAGCTATAAGAATCAGGATTATGCACTGTATAGAGCTGTAAGTCATGACGGAGAGTGAGAGAGACACTTCCCACACATGCTGTCTGCAGTAAAGCCCTTGATAAATCTCCCTTTTTCATGATGCTTCTCCTTTCAGCTCTCATCCAAGTGTGTTTAGGCCCCGTTGCTGTCGCGGGGCCTTGGGATGACACTGGGCAACAGTCACTGGCGCTACATTGCCATTGTTCTCCGTGTAAAGAGAAGCAGAACCCACAGCCAGGCATAAGAGTATGTGCACTGCTGGGTTCTGTTCAAACGCCACCATCTGTGCTTCCAATTAAAGCCATTCACACAAAAGAAAAGTTCCAAGAATGCGTTCAATAAAATCTCTCTCTTAGCAGAGCCAGATCAGGACAACAGTATGGTTAGCCCTCTCTCTTCTGCCTCCTCTGGGTTAGAGCTTGTACTGTATTTCAATTGATTTTCAATCACCTTTATTTATATAGTGCTTTAATCAAAATACATTGCGCCAAAGCACTGAACAACATTCATTTGGAAAACAGTGTCTCAATAATGCAAAATGATAGTTAAAGGCAGTTCATCATTGAATTCAGTTATGTCATCTCTGTTCAGTTGAAATAGTGTCTGTTTTAATTTGCAATCAAGTCAATGATATCGCTGTAGATGAAGTGACCCCAACTAAGCAAGCCAGAGGCGACATTTTCAAAGTATGTTTCTTATTTATTTTTATTTTTTTATTATTATATTTTATTTTTTAGATGCAAGCACCACACATCTCTACTCATATTTCATATTTGGAGTTTATTCTACAAAACAAACAAATAAATACATAAACAAAACAAACAAAGTTTAACTTTATTTTGATAGTCCCTTTAACACATTCTGTAATGTTGCATCTACATATCCACTTGTTCTGATTAGAGTTTTAGTATAATAGTAGACTGGTAGGGTTAGGGTTAGAATAAGTTGACATGTACCTGCAAAGTTATTTATGGTGAGCAGAATGTCTATTGTGTTACAATCACAGTAAAGAGTTAGCAGATATTAATCAGACCTTGTACTAATATTCTAATGAGAGTTAGTTGACAAGTAGATGCAATGTTACTTATTGTCAACAAAATAAAATGTAAAAAAAAAAAAAAACTTTTTTTTTTTTCAATTATTGAATTATTTGACATTTCTTTGTAATTATTTGTAAAATGTATTAGCAATTTTTATTTTATAAAATTGTGTTACCATACATGAACATATGGTTGAAAGTTTGTCATTTTTTGAAAAGTGCATTTGTGTGTGGGTTATTTACTTACAATGCATCATACAGAAAACTATAAGTATTATTGAACAGCGTGTGTGCTTTATAGCACACCATGGGAACCCAGGATTATAACAGGGAACCATGCATCTCTAAATTAAATCAACGGAGAATAAAAATAGTTAAGTAGTCTTCAGATGTCGTGCTTGTTATTTATAGCAGTGTCTGAGAAATAACACTGAGGAATCTGCTTACTGAATGAACTGCTATAACAAACGGTCCATTGAAGGCGAGTTGCAATGAACCTAAGTGTAGTTTTATTCAAAATAATCCCAAAAACAAACAAATACTTGAACGGCTTGACATGAACACCCAAAAACGTCCAGGAGGGTGGCACAGCAGAGGCGGAACAGGGGGATAGATGGAGAGCCAGGCAGTGGAACATGATCAGAATTGCAGAACAGTGTGTTTAAATGGACACTACTAATCCGATCGTAATATGGCTAGAAGCACAATCAGAATAAAAAAAGTCACATGTAAAAACATCAAACGGATTGAATTGGCCAGATTCGACCAAAATTTCGATCGGCTTGTAAGGGGTGGTTTATTCCTTTTGTAATCCAAGCGAGAGGACATGTAAACACTTGATCGGATTGAAATCGAAACTGGAAAGTACTGCGCATGCACAGTGACGTAGAAATAGCATAATGACGTATGACACACGGAACGAGGTCTTCTTCCAGGTGAATAAAGGGTCATAAATAAGTGGCCTGTCATTATAAAACTTCCCTTTCACTTAGCGTATGCGAAGTGAAACAGGACCATATCCCACCAGTCCTTGTTTAAGACTCTCATCAACAGACAACTTGTTTTGGGTGTGGGAAGGGGCACTTTTAGTATTTATTTATTTATTTATTTTTAAGTAACGTTAAGCAGCACAACAGTTCATGTGCTGGTAATCGCCTAATTAGGACCTGAAGTGGATAACTATCATGTGTGCTTTTTAAAACGGTATGCGACAGCAGTGGGAAACTTTGTATATCCAAAGGAGTAAATCAGAAGCTTGTGACATATAAATGCGCATATCAACCAGATCACTTTATTTAGCGTTCATGTAAATACTACATTCAGTTTCATCCATCAGAATAAAATTCATTCCAATGGATGCAAAAATGTCCATGTAAATGCACCTACTGGTGGGCCTGGGACGTTGAGCAGAGGACAAGACCATGGGCCATGGTGCAGCAGTGCACCTGGACCATGGGGCAATGGCAGACTTGGGCAGTGGAGCCATAGTGGACCAGTGCTGTGAAGCAGAGGCAGGTCTAGCCTGTGGAGCAGATGTGGGCCTGGACCATGGAGCAATGGTGGACAGTGAAGCACAGGAGGACCTGGGCCATGGAACAGTGGCAGACAGTGAAACAGTGGAGCAGGACACCACCTGGTCAGATTCAGAGGAGCATGGAGCCATAGGGGCCCGACAGAGCAGGAAGGCAGAGCAGGATGTCATGGCGGAGCCGGCAGGGCAGGAAGCCATGGCAGATCAGAGGACCTCCAGGTTAGCAGAGCATACAGGAGCAAAGATCCCCACAGTGGAACAGATGACCACCACAGCAAAGCAGGTATCCACCAAGGCGGATCAGGCGTGACTGGAAAAGAGAGCACAAAGACGTTAACATTGGCATCTGCTGCATCGACAGGGCAAGCGTTGAGATCATGGATGGCCTCCTTGGCCATGACAGGGCAGGCATAGAGTTCATGAACTGCCTCCATGGCCATGACAGGACAGACTCCAAATTCAGAAGCGGATGCCACTACCTCTGAGGCAGACTCATGGACAGGAGAGACCTCTAGATTGCAGTTTGCAGCCCAAACACTCAGGATGGCTACCGCCATAACAGGAAGCATTGAGGATTGGGGAACAGTCTCTGTGATAGCCTGTGCTGAGGCCCTTGAGATGCCAGCTGCTCGCTCTGACATCAATGGTGGATCCATCACACTGGCAATCAATCCTGGCCAAGCTCCGCAGGGCCCACTTGCATGGTATCCATTACATGACGAGGCTCAGGTGTGGTGGCCATCTTGGTCATAAGCTTTTGAGTGGTGTGAGCAGGCTCTGGCTTGGCAGATGTGACGTGAGCAGGCTCAGGAGTAGTAGGCATGACGAGAACAACTCCTGAAATAATGTGAAAATACTGTGGTGTGGTAGATACTGGAGGATAACAGGTCCCTCATCAGCAATCCCCACAGTAAA
The DNA here is from genome assembly GCF_003368295.1 of Carassius auratus. NCBI lineage: Eukaryota > Metazoa > Chordata > Actinopteri > Cypriniformes > Cyprinidae > Carassius > Carassius auratus. The sequence goes on along the minus strand of NW_020528035.1, from coordinate 2,714,071 downwards.
TGGTGAACTAGCCAGCAATGAAGCAAAGTCAATATATTGTTCCAATGACCAACAAATTTTACCCCCTGGCAGACTTGAACAAAGGTGTTCACCTAAACCAAAACAAAACACATCCTTCGGTGCCACATCATTAAAGTCCACAAGATGACGCAAACCACAAAAGTCCACCACAAAATCCTCTATAGCGCTGTTACCATAACAAAAGCAGAGGAGGTGTGAATCTGCTGGGTTCATGGTTCGGTTGAGTATTCTGTAACAAACTATCCACTGATGGTGAGTTGTGATGAAACCAAGTGCAGTTTTATTAAAAATACAAACAAATACTTGACTTTGCATGAACAGATTTTAACAGATTTGACTTGGCATGAAATGAAACAGAAACTCACAAACAGCAGGTTACACAGATCAATACTCGACAGGAGACAATCCTTCTTCTTCTTATATTTTTATGGCTGTTGGCATACAGTGAAATGGTGCATTACCGCCAGTGTTGGGGAAAGTTACTTTTAAAAGTACTGCATTACAATATTGCGTTACTTCCTAAACAAATAACTAATTAATTTGCTTAGTTACTTTTTATTGAAAGTAATGTGTTACGCTACTTTAGCGCTACTTTTCAAATCTGGGCTAGCCTTGCTTCTTTGCTTATAATATTAAAAGTTACATTTTTTGCAAATGTAAAAGCCCTTTCACATTAAAAGCCCCAGGCTGAAGGAAATGTAAATTCATTTCTGTACAGTAGAATGGAGAAGATGAAAGTTTAACACTCTTCAGCAATAAAATAAAAAAAAGAAATGTTAGTTTATCTTGTGTAATTTTTGCTTAGTGGTTGAATTAGATCATCAAAGGTCAGCAGCAAATTGGTTAATCAAATGTCAATAAAAACATTAAAGATATTTATATTATTTAACATATTTAATTACTGCAGATTTGAGTCATCATAATCGGAATTTATTTATTTATTTATTCATTTATTTATTTTTATCAGATTAATTCATTCATGCTCACATTTATTCTAGAACTAAAGTAACATCCCAGTTTATCTCAACATGGGGGCAGGAGACCTTTCAATCAATAAATGGGAAAAAAGTAACTGGCATTACTTATTTGAAAAAGTAACTCAGATACTTTTCAGTAAATTAATAAGTAATGCGTTACTTTACTAGTTACTTGAAAAAAGTAATCTGATTATGTAACTTGCGTTCCCTTTCAGTCGGTCACGTTTGACGTTACGAATGGGGATCTCGTCCGAGAGTGCAATCACCTTTGAGTGGTACAAAACGAGCCAATGGTACACAAAGTACCTTGGTCTGCGGAATGTGCATCGCGAGCTACGCCCCGCAGAGCGGGTATGTAAGGAGCAGCGCAAGCAACTTGCATTCAAGCTTTCGCTTCAGAGCCGAGCACATCGTTGCTGCTTCACCGGAGTGCAACAAGCTAGATTCACTGATATTGGTGTGACGGCGCGATTCAGCGGTTCGTCTGGGGTTCCTGCGACAGCTCCCGCGTTCCCCTGAGTGCTTCAACACCTCTGAAAGAGCTTATTTCCTTTCAAAAAAAGAGTATGGGCCGATTTGTGTCTTTTTAAAGATGTAATTTCGCCTGTGTGTTTCTGGGTGCGGTCGATACATCTCTCCTCGTGACGGCCACGATCGCTGTGTCACGTGTCTGGGCTTCCAGCATGCTGAGACTGCGTTCATGGATGGCTCATGTTCTCATTGCAGGGACATGTCCATTTCAGCGTTGAGATCGAGACTTGATTACCTTAAAAGGGAAAGAGTCCCCTCTGCCACACCTTGTTCTATTTCCTCTTCTCGTAACAGGGCTACTTGGGCTGGTGGCCAGGGTGATCTGAGGGTTACCATGTGGGCTTCCCCAATGAGCCAGCCTCCTTGGGCCACACCCCCTCACATATGCCGCAGCCGGTTGAGTTTCCAGATGAGTTTGCTGGACCCTCTCAGTCTCCTGACATCTCATTCTGGGCTCGCTAAGAGCACGGTATGTCGATCGGCGCATCGCAAGGCAGGCTTGAGGATTAGGCTGCGTTGCCTCCCTTGGGAGTTCCAGCATTGTCTGAGTCCGATCCCGAGCTACTCCCACTCGGCCACAGCAGCAGCCTTCTCCCCGGCCGCATGTGTCTTTCCCTTGGCAAGGACCTTGCAAGCTCTGTCATTGAAACTTTCACTGTACGGGCTGGATACCTCAGAGTTCATGTGTATCACCACCTTTTGGTTGATACCTGCCTTTGTAAGTCCTCCTACGAGCAGGCAGCCTGCCAGCATACGTCCAGCTGGAATATGATACCCAGTGTATTCTGTGTCAGCTATAGGCCCTCACTCGTGCTGGCCTCACAACAGGGTGCTTTCACTCTCACGGGTCACTGGAAGACAGCCATGTTGCATTTTGTAATGGACCCCATTCATAATGTCAAACGTGTCCGTCTGAAAGGGAACATTTTGGTTGCATATATATATAGACGTTATGTCCCCTTGCCACATCGCTGTTCCGCTGAACGGCCGGGTCACTGGGTCGGAGCCTCAGCGAAGACTTGAATGCGAGTTGCTCGCGCTGCTCCTTATATACCCGCTCTGCGGGGTGGAGCTTGTGATGCAAATTCCGCAGACCAAGGTACTTTGTGTACCATTGGCTCGTTTTGTACCACTCAAAGGTGATTGGGCCCTTGGCGAGATTCCCATTCGTAAACAATGAAAACAATGAACACTGAACATAGCCCAAACCCCACATTACAACTGCATAACAACGGAGTAAAGTGTACTTTAGTTACATACAGTACATGAATGGCTTTATTGTTGGTGCTATAATAACCTGACACATTTTTTTTTTATTGTGAACTGATTATTTAGCAGAAGCTATTACTCCATCACCTATGTGACACCAACAGTTCTGTATTCAACTAATGGGTTTCCAGTGATGGATGTGCAACAAAGTTACCACAATTTCAGGAAACAGTCCTGTCTAATTTTTCCAATGATACATTGTATTATGGTGGTTAAGCAGTGAGGAAACACAGTAGAACAACCTAGAGACCACACATACAACCATTCTGGAAAAGCATTCAGATCACCATAGGAGCCTTATAGTGGCAGCCTCAAAACAAGATACTCTGCTTCATAATAGCTAGTTTTGCACTCACAAATCAAAGCCTGATTTTATTTGTCTAGCAGTAGTCTGACTCTGAATTAACTGAGTTTGTTTGTTGAACTAACTCTTATGTGTCTTTGCAGTAGAGCACTGTTCTCTACTCGGCTTGCTTGGCTTGATTACACCTGCTCTCATGACAGTGATCTTCAACCCAGCTGAATTCATTTGTAAACACTTTAATGGTGGGTTAAAGCCATTTTATTGGCCCTCTTTTCCTTACTTAACTGGATGCCATTTTAGCTGAAAACAAAAGAGATGTGCTGAATGATAAACAAGGATATTTATGTGCAAACTCACGAAGCAAAAAAAAAAAAAAAAAAAAAAATAGCACTACTTAATCTAAAAGAAACAAAGTAAATAACATCTGGACAGTGTTAGTGCTCTTTCTGTTGTTTAGGTGTTAAACAGTCATTATTACTGAAAAAAAAAAAAACATTGTGAATAAAATAATATCTGCAATAATAATACATTACACTCTGATGTGATTCATACAGTTTGATAACTTGATGTGTCTTCTCTTTTATTAAGATTGATATTGAAATAATGCTTTCCCAAACAAGTTTAGTTTTGACATTTAATTAGACAGAGAATTAACAGCCAATGGCCAAAAAGTTTTTAGTAAGATTCGGATTTCCTCAAAAAGATGTTGTCAAGGGTTTCCATGCATCTGAAGTCGATCCTACAATCCATGTTGAATGGACAAAAGAAGAGACACCAAAATATTAACAGAGCACAGTGAACCGAAAGTAAACATGTCATAATATCCAACTATATAAAAAAAAATGCTAAATATTAATTCATTAATTTATTAATTCCCCTTCTTGTTGCAAAATCAAAGGTCATCATAGGTCAAATTAAAGCTAAACTGAAGTACAGGTCCTTCTCAAAAATAGCATATTGTGATAAAAGTTAATTATTTTCAATAATTTAATAATAAAAATTAAACTTTCATATGTTTTAGATTCATTGCACACCAACTGAAATATTTCAGGTCTTTTATTGTTTTAATACTGATGATTTTGGCATACAGCTCATGAAAACCCAAAATTCCTATCTCAAAAAATTAGCATATTTCATCCGACCAATAAAAGAAAAGTGTTTTTAATACAAAACAAGTAAACCTTCAAATAATTATGTTCAGTTATGCACTCAATACTTGGTCGGGAATTCTTTTGCAGAAATGACTGCTTCAATGCGGCGTGGCATGGAGGCAATCAGCCTGTGGCACTGCTGAGGTGTTATGGAGGCCCAGGATGCTTCGATAGCGGCCTTAAGCTCATCCAGAGTGTTGGGTCTTGCGTCTCTCAACTTTCTCTTCACAATATCCCACAGATTCTCTATGGGGTTCAGGTCAGGAGAGTTGGCAGGCCAATTGAGCACAGTAATACCATGGTCAGTAAACCATTTACCAGTGGTTTTGGCACTGTGAGCAGGTGCCAGGTTGTGCTGAAAAACTAAATTTTCATCTCCATAAAGCTTTTCAGCAGATGGAAGCATGAAGTGCTCCAAAATCTCCTGATAGCTAGCTGCATTGACCCTGCCCTTGTGTGGACAGTGGACCAACACCAGCAGCTGACATGGCACCCCAGACCATCACTGACTGTGGGTACTTGACACTGGACTTCAGGCATTTTGGCATTTTATTCTCCCCAGTCTTCCTCCAGACTCTGGCACCTTGATTTCTGAATGACATGCAAAATTTGCTTTCATCCGAAAAAAAGTACTTTGCACCACTGAGCAACAGTCCAGTGCTGCTTCTCTGTAGCCCATTTCCTGCACACGCCTGTGCACGGTGGCTCTGGATGTTTCTACTCCAGACTCAGTCCACTGCTTCCGCATGTCCCCCAAGGTCTGGAATCGGTCCTTCTCCACAATCTTCCTCAGGGTCCGGTCACCTCTTCTCGTTGTGCAGAGTTTTTTGCCACACTTTTCCCTTCCCACAGACTTCCCACTGAGGTGCCTTGATACAGCACTCTGGGAACAGCCTATTCGTTCAGAAATTTCTTTCTGTGTCTTACGCTCTCGCTTGAGGGTGTCAATGATGGCCTTCTGGACAGCAGTCAGGTCGGCAGTCTTACCCATGATTGCGTTTTTTAGTAATGAACCAGGCTGGGAGTTTTTAAAAGCCTCAGGAATCTTTTGCAGGTGGTTAGAGTTAATTAGTTGATAAAGATTATTAGGTTAATAGCTCGTTTAGAGAACCTTTTCATGATATGCAAATTTTTTGAGATAGGAATTTTGGGTTTTCATGAGCTGTATGCCAAAATCATCAGTATTAAAACAATAAAAGACCTGAAATATTTCAGTTGGTGTGCAATGAATATAAAATATATGAAAGTTTAATTTTTATCATTACATTATGGAAAATAATGACCTTTTATCACAATCTGCAAATTTTTTGAAAAGGACCTGTACATTGGAGAAAAGCTCTTCAGTAAAAAAAAAAAAAAAAAGAAAAAAAAAAAGAAAAGAAAAAAAAAGACTGGAAGATTGAAGTGGAGATGCTATTCTCAGAGCATGTGCAAGATTGTAGATATTTTTATCCCAGTGTAAATTTCACTTAATTGCAGTTATAAATGTGGCAAAAAGGCATAACATGTCAGTCAATTGTACTAGAGCATCTTAATACTTTCTAACATACTGAAAGCAGAAACAGCTCGTTCATGACTTGTTTTTTTTTAGTAGATTTTTATCTTGCTTCCATTACATGTTTTAATATGGATCTCATTTATCAGATGCAATCAAAGTCTGTGCCACAGTCAACGTGTGTGTAATATATGCATATGTCTATTAAAGTTAAATATGCATTGTCAAAGTGGGATGATTGACTTCCTAGCAGTCAAAATATGAATGTTGGCTTCAATAATCTAATGTAAAAAGGAAACATAAAAGGATGGGATAAGTGAGGCAGTGACATAACAAAAGGACAATTTGTTTTATAAATGACAACCATATAAACTGTCATGGCTATGTATAATGGTTCAAGGTTTTGTGCTCCTCTCAACTATAAAAGTTAATTTGTTATTTTATGGCAGTATAGTTCAACACAATGAAGCAATTCTCTGGACATGTACCTTATGGAGCTGAGAGAGAACAGGCAGGAGCTCTTCATTTTATTTTATCTTTTTCATCACAAAAATGTGTAAAAAATGGGTATGAAATACTTTCTCGGACAGGAGCTCCCAAACAAATGAGAAAAACATTAAAACATTACAAAATAAATAAATAAACTAAGATTTGGGAAAAGCTCCTGGTTGTCTAAGATATAGATGCTGTACCCTATAATTTCTAAATATATACTGCTACTCAAAAATTTGGCATAAGTATGAAATTATTATTATTATTATTATTATTATTATTATTATTATTATTATTATTATTATTATTATTATTATTATTATTATTTTATTTTTTAACCGTGGTGCATTAAATTGATCAAAAGTGAAAGTTAAGACGTTTATAATGACATAAAAGATTTATGTTTCAAATAAATGCTGTTCTTTTAAACTATATATTCATCAAAGAAACATGCAATAGAATGGAATCACGGTTTCCATAAACAAACAAAAAAATAATACAAAACATCAATTAAATAAAAGTAAAAAACAAATCATCATCACAACTGTTTTAAGTACTGATAATAATCAGAAATATTTCTTATTATAATATTATTATTATTATTATTATTATTATTATTATTATTATTATTATTATTATTATTATTTTGGTTCTACAAGGTTTGACCTTAAATTATTTGGATTCCAAATCTTCAATACTTATCTTGCTGAATCTTTCCACTGATTTTGGCAAGGTTAACCACCAGATCCTTCTGTCAACCCTATTGGCAAAGGGCATCTCAGGAACCGCACTCCAGTGGTTTGAGGCTTACCTCTCAGATACCTGTAGGTCCTTCAAGGTATCTTGGAGAGGGGAGGTGTCCAAGTCACAACTAACTACTGGGGTTCCTCAGGGCCCAGTTCTTGGAACACTTCTCTTCTCTGTTTGCATAGCATCACTAGGTTCTGTCATTCAGAAACTTGACATGTCATGTTACTGCTATGCTGATGACACTCAGCTCTACCTCTCATTGTGTCCTGATGATCCGACGGTAGCTACTCACATCTCAGCTTGTCTAACAGACATTTCTTGCTGGATAAAGGACCATCACCTTCAACTCAAACTTGCCAAGACAGAACTGCTTGTGGTTCCATCAAATCCATCGTTTCATCACAATTTCAGCATCCAGTTAGGCACATCAACCATAACTCCTTCAAAAACAGCCAGAAACCTTGTCATTATGATTGATGATCAGCTAACTTTCTCAGACCACATTGCTAAAACTGCCTGGTCCTGCAGATTTGCTTTATTCAACATCAAGAAAATCAGGCCCTTTTTTTCACAACTCCTTGTTCAAGCTCTACTTCTATCCAGGCTGGACTATTGCAATACTCTCTTGGCAGGTTTTCAGCCAGTTCTATCAAACCTATCAGACTTATGTGCCTTCTAGAAGCTTGCGTTCTGAAAGTGAACATTGCTTTATTGTGCCATCCCAAAGAGCCACAAAATCACTTTCATTGACTTTTAAATTAAATGTTCCCTCCTGGTAGAACGACCTGCCCAACTCAATCTGAGCAACTGAGTCCTTAGCCATCTTTAAGAATTAGCTAAAAACACATCTATTTAAACCGTTTTATTTATTTATTTATTTTTGTTTTTTTTGACCCTCTAACTCTAGCACTCTATATTCTTATTGTATTATTAAAAAGGAAAAACCCTCTTGTCCCTTTTAGTATTGCACTTTATTAATTTACTAACTGCTTGTTTTTAGTTTTTTTTATAAGATAAATAAATACATAAATAAAAATACTAATGCTATCTTTTCTAATCTTTTTTTGTATCTATTTGTTTTCTCTTTATTTTTTATACAATTAACAATTACAGTTTCTGTAAAATGACAAAATGCAAATTATACAGGTATTACATAAAATGACTTGACTCAACAATAATGTTGAATTTTTGAATTCCATAAAACGTAGATAACATAAAATAACACGAAAGTAAAAAAAAAAAAAAAAAAAAAAAAAAAGTGTAAAAAATAGATGTGTATCTACATCTAAATTTACAGACATTGAGACAAATGTTACTAAATAGCACCAGATTAGGATTATTTGAATCGTAGAACATTCTAATAGAAAACTGTTCTGGAGAATTTTAATAATATGTCGTAATATTGCATTTTTGATCAAATAAATGCAGCCTTTCTGAGCAGAGACTTCTTTATAAAACATAAAACCATAGATAGATAGATAGATAGATAGATAGATAGATAGATAGATAGATAGATAGATAGATAGATAGATAGATAGACAGACAGTGTGCCTTTCTGAATTCAGCATGCTGGTTTTTCTACACCTCTCATTAGCCGCAGTGCTGATACTGTGCTCATTTGCATCTCAACAATAACACACCTCAAAATGAAGCTGGATTCTGTTAGTTGATTTCTGACAGCTGGAGGCTTTGCTTCTCTGCTGTGGCTTTCTTATTGCTGATATTTTACTTTACTTTGAATATTTTGCATAATCAAATTAGTCGCCATCTGTGCTGCTGGCTCCCGACTGAAGTGCTTGGGAAAGAAAGTAGCTATGTTTGACTGATCAACCGTTGCAAATAACCTATGTGTAAACATATACTTTTATTTTTCTGTGTTCCCCTGGAAACACATTTGATAAATGAATCCCTCCTCCATGAACACAAAGCAGTTGAACTGACATTGAGGATATTGAGAGGATTCTGTGGATTGTTGATCAAATTATTGCACATAACTTGAAAAAAATAAAATCTGCTTGGATTCAGCTCCATTACAGGACATTGATTCTCCATTCACGCTTTGTAATTAATATTATGAACCCGGTAATGGACTGTGTTGGTCTTTATGACAAATGGCTTTGGCCAGGTCTCTCTTTGTGATTACTGGCTTCTCCAGGAACCACTTTTTGCAAAAAAATTAAAAAAAAAAACAAGAAAAAAAAGGGTCTGAATTATTGGGTGAGTGCAATCATTCAGAATCAAGACAGCTAATACAATGAAAAAGCCCTGATGTATGGTGTCCTGGTGCCTGTAAAATATTATAAAAGCTTTCAGAATATATATATATATATATATATATATATATATATATATTATGTGTGTGTGTGTGTGTGTGTGTGTGTGTGTGTGTGATAAAGACATTTATATTGTTATCATTCTGTATTCTCCTGTTCTTTATCATCAGCGTATTGTATTTTAACCTTGTGGCAGACAGTATTGTTAAGAGAGAAAAAAAAAAAAAAAAAAAAAAAAAAAAACAAACAACAACAACAAGCAAACCTCTCAGACAAAATAAATTGTGTACTGTTGAGAATACAATAGGACAAATCTAGCAAAAATATGAACTGGGAAATCTTGTAAATCTCTAAGGATATCTGCTGTTTTTTAAATTAGTTTTTCACAAACAATAGTTTATATACAAAAAAAAGAGGCCTTTTGTGTGTGACCTGCATACAACATACACTAAAATATACATCAAAAGTCTAAGGTCATCACAGTTTCCACAAAATATTCAACAGCACAACAGTTTTCAGCATTTATAATTATCAGAAATGTTTCTTGAGCAGGAAATCAGCACTAGAATGATTTCTCGAGGATCATATGACACTGAAGACAGGAGTAATAATGATGAAAATTCAACTTTGATCTTAAGAATAAATTATATTTTAAAATATATTGACCAAGCATCAAATTATATGTATAATATATATATATATATATATATATATATATATATATATATATATATATATATATATATATATATATATATATATATATATATATATATATATTAGAGGTGGGCATAGATTATTTTTTTTAATCTAGATTAATCTCACTGTGATCTTGAAATTAATCTAGATTAAAATGGCTAATTCGAATTCTGCCGAAGGCATTCAGAATATGTGTGTTACCCAAATAAAATTGATAAACAGTAAGTCTTTGAGAAGGGGTTTATCAAGCTAGGTGGTGCATTAGAAAAGAAGCTTGTCTCCTGTTTCCAAAATGCATCACAAAGTGCTTGAAAAAGCTGTAAACTAATTCCACATTGCACAAGGTGCAAACAACATTACTCCTGTTTCACACCAATGTTTAAGTTTTTTTTTTTTTTTTTCAAGTTTGTAGGTGTCAAGGTACAGAAACCAAATAATAGCACTGGATAGTCTTCAATGAAAAAATGAAATATACAATCAAACCTACATTTATTCAGACACCTTCAACATTTCTCACATTATTACAGTTTTGCTATGTATATCAAAAATTATATCTGGTTTCTGAATAATTTTTGGTTTGACTGTTAAAACTACAAAGTAATTCAGTGAAGAGCAGTGAGTGATTTACATTTTAATTTTCTTGGATTAACATTACAGCAGCCAGCAGCTAAATTAGGCGCGGTCACTTTAAGAGACGATGAACGCATCCAATATAATACACATCACATTTTTTTTTCCTCAACTGTTTACTTCCACTTAATAAATAACTGACAGTTTTTTTCTAGCATTATTTCCAAGGTGGATATTTTGACATATGATGTATGTATTTGTCGGCACAAGAGCAAAAACGAAGCAAATTCGATGTTCAAGTGTTTTTAGACGCCTTTCTCTACGTGAGCCCTGAACACCAGAACACCGTGGTGTTGAATTGGGCTCTTCCACATCTTTTTGTTTGTTCAAACTGCGATTTGCATTTGTTCGTTCGGTGCAGGAGGAACTTCGAGGTGAACTTCGCAGAAGAGAGCTCGGTTCAGTGTCGCTGTCCGTGATACGCGTCTCTCTCTCTCTCTCTCTCTCTCTCGTGCGCACCTAACGGCACGCGCTACTCTGTTCAGCTTTTCCGTGTCTTGTGTTTGGATGCTTTAATGTTTAAATCGACAAGCGGTACGGCTTAACAACACGTGAGAAAGATGAGCTTTCGTGGCGATGCGCAGCAGTGGCCTGTCAACTGTCCTGAGCATCTTTTAAGGCTGGCCTCAGCAAGTCAGTTATATAAAATATCAAGGTGAATGTCATCATAGCTTGCTTTGTATAGACCCAGCTCCCAACCCAACTTTCAGAATAGATTAACGGCGATATTTTTTTTATCGCCCAATAAGAGTCTCGCGTTAACGCAGCACGTTAACGGCGATAACGGCCCACCACTAATATATATATATATATATATATATATATATATATATATATATATATATATATATATATATATATATATATATATATATATATATATAATTTCATAGCTGAAGAGTTTAAAATGCTGGTGCAACCCACTATAAGACATAAAGTGTACACAAAATACTCAGCATTCATTGTCTGACCTTAGGAACAAGGCATAACTTAATATGGAATAGCCTTGGATGTTTTTTGGTGACTCAAATGAATAAGTAACCAAAAGTAGTGGCATGGCTTCCTCTAGACTTTAAAAGAGAATCATTCATGATGTTCAGCACCATGGACAGTGGCAAGTACACACACACACACACACACACACACCTCATTTAGATTCAACATCTACACAAGGTCTGAGTGCATAGATGTGCTACTGAGAACCACAGATACATATGTTAATGCTTATTTGAACTAAAAAAAATATATATATCTAGTGAAGAAATGCAAATTTAATGACAAAAAAAAAAAAAAAAAAACCTCAAAATAAAACATCCAAGCCCATTACGACAATGGAAGTTTAGGGAGAAGAGTGCTTAACTGACACGGAAATAATGCAATAAATCTTAGTGGCCCTTAATTGAATGTAAAACACACCAATTCTCTGTTGAGTAGGAAATGTTTGGTTCATATATGTGCTGAAAAAGCATTGCTCATGCCTCAGATTCATATTACACCATTATCATTAGGACAGCAACACCCTCCAGCTGCAGAGTATAAATAACTGTGTAAGCAATAAATAAGCATGCTGTTCTGGGGCCTGAGCTGTACCAGTCCAGAGGAAGAAAGGAAGGACATTTATTTGTGAAAATCAAGACAACAAGCATGGCAGACCTATGGCTAAGATGGAGAGGGGAGAGGCTGTACTCATTACACGCACTAAACCTGTTTAAACCGTATCTGTCTAGACCAACGCTTGCTGCCGTGTTGTTTGTCAAATTCAATTTGGAGAAATCAGAGGACTCCTTGGCACAGAGGTCAAGGCAATTTCGACGACAATGCATCTCATATATCCACTGGGGAGTGTGTGAAAAAGCCCTATTACCTGTTAAAAGTGTATCGTTCTCTTTACATACATGCTAAAACACCAATACTGGTCCGCTCTCCCTGTCTGCCACATGGCATTGACTTTTCTGAGTCGTCAGCAATTTCTGCCGGCACACAGACACTGCATGCAGTCAATGAAATGTATGAGTCCTCCATCTCTTGAGTATCACGTTGCATCAAGATATCACAGTGCACAGCTGTTGTGCAGAGCAAGCGTAGTAGATTAGCACTGTCAAGAATTAACTATTCCAAAATTATTCTTTACAGCACTCAATTTTCAACAAATCTGAATAGAAGCAGTTGCAAAGCATGCACACACACACACACACACACACACACACCCACACACACACACACACACACACACACACACAGAGGTACACACGCGTTCACAGCTGGAGAATGGATGGGGTCTTTTCAGGAGGTGGTTTCATAGGGCACACATGTGTTTTTTTGCTCAGTCGCTGTGTGAACTGACCTGCAGGGGCTCCAGGTGTCACATGCAGCTCAGCTCACTGCTGTTTCATGTGGCAAAGTGAAGTTTAATTGAATGAGTTTAGCTGATATGAGTCTGTCATTTGATGCAATTTAAAGTATACAGTCATTTTAAATAGTGAAACACACACTGAAAACTATGATACCTTGAACCAATAAATAAAAATAAAATGAAATAAAAAATATAATAACACTAAATAAAAAAACTAGCTAACTAAGTAACTAACTAACTAAATAACTAACTAACCAAAAAAAAAAAAAAAAAAAAAAAAATTTGTACATATATAAAAGGAAAAGTTTTTTTTTTTCTTTCTTTTTTTTTTTTTTTTTTTTACTGTTTGAAAAAGGGGGAATAAAAGGGAAAAAATAGATAAAAAAAGAAAAGAAAAAGAAAAACAACTTAGACCATAAAAATGTGCTTTAAATAGGCCTAAGTTTATACAGACATCATTTGTCTGAATGTGTACAGTACAAGCTACTGTATACTGTATAAAGTATTTAAGTGCATCAAGATTCCCGGGCTTTCCAGCAACATTTCCCTCTGAACAATATGTTAAAATGATTATAACACATATTACATTATATATATATATATATATATATATATATATATATATATATATATATATATATATATATATATATAACATTATATATATATATATATATATATATATATATATATATATATATATATAGTAGTAGTAATAACTACAGTTATTAGTATACTAATACAGATTTAGGCTTATCTAAGCTGTTCTTATGTGTAAAACATATAATATATCTAAAAGCTTCTTAAACATAATAATAATAATAATAATACAAGCTTAATTGTAATGTTTTTCATATTATGTACATGCAGGATATTAGGGTATTGTTTGTTTATGATCTAACAATATGTTTGGTTTAATGTGTATATGTTAACTTTTTTCTTGTATTGTTTATTTATTTATTTATTTTATTTTATTTTTTGTATTTTACACACTGTTTAATTGTGTATAATGCTATTGTTTCAGTTATTGTGTCTATGACAATGTGTATGACTAGGTCTTTTAGTGCTGCCGCCTGCCGATCGCGCTCAGCACCACAGCCGCCGCTATAAACCACCTGCGCTTTACACGAGACGCTCAATCCACGCGCAGCAGCACCGCGAGCGGAATGACACCGAGCGACGCGCGACTCTTGCTCCTGCTGCTGCTGGGGCTCCGTGTGAGCGGAACCCGGGCCGGTGGAAAGCTGGACGAGGACATGGACAAGAGAAGCGACGCGGAGAGTCCGTGTGAGGTGAAGACCGTGACCGTGTCCACTCTGCCCGTGCTCCGTGAAAATGAGTTCAGCTTCACTGGCGCGGGATCCGGGAGTCTCGCCGGAGGGGAGTCCAGACTCATGCTGTTCGTCAGGACTGACCTGCCGGGTCGCATCGCGGTTCTGGATGATCTGGACAACACGGCTCTGCCCTACTTCACCTTAGGTGAGATTTGACCGTCCGTCCGTCAGTCACATGTAGAGCTGAGCTGAGAGATGACAGATGATCTCCGCGCGTTTGCCTGATTCTTACGCATCTGAGAATGAGAGACACGGGTTCGTTGAGAGAGCAACCTTTATTCCAGAGCACACGATCAGAATGACCATTCTTACTGTATTCAAAAGCGATAAAGGTGCTTCAGTTGATGTTCACTCTCATGTTCTGCTTGAGCTCTGAGAGATCTCTCAAAACTGTGTTGAAGTATCAGGTTGACTTCATAGGTGCATTGAAACTGAAACTGAAAAAAAAAAAAAAAAGTATTACTCTTGTTTGACATCTCAGAGAGATCAAGTATAAAATATGCATGCTTTAGATGAGGGGATTATCTTCAGTATAATGAATTTTTGGCTGAAAATCTGGAGAAGCATGTCTCTGATTACAAGTATTTTATTTTGGAATACAACAGCAACACCTTTAACATCTTGGTCAAGTTAAAGAAACATATTACAAGACATGTATTATTATTAAAAGTTATTGTTAGCGTTATTATTTGCACATACAGAATATTGCATGGAACGGTATCTCGGTTGCAAACAGTACAAGCAGTCTAGTTGGTTACATGGTTCTTTAAGCATGTATAAAGTTGTTATTGGTTCTTCACGTTATGGTCTTGTTTGGGGTTCTTTTAGGGGAAGATTCATGGCTTTATGGAGAAATACGCAGTAGAAAAAAAAAAAATGTGTTGCATCAATTATAGGCTCTTTGGCTAAATATGACA
The DNA here is from genome assembly GCF_003368295.1 of Carassius auratus. Taxonomy (NCBI): domain Eukaryota; kingdom Metazoa; phylum Chordata; class Actinopteri; order Cypriniformes; family Cyprinidae; genus Carassius; species Carassius auratus. Next base: position 2,698,875 of record NW_020528035.1, on the reverse strand, counting down.
ACTTTTCCTTGTTGTGCGTCTTAGAGAAACAGCAATGTTTTAGTAAATGTAATTTGCAGATTTGTTGGTCATCAGGATGACAATTATCTCTCGTTGAATGACTGTTTTGTAATTCTTTTCAAGGTTTCTGTTAATCCATTTAATATTTAATGGTAATCTGGTGTGCTTAACATGGATGTACCATAACATATCAAACAAGAAATCATTAAACATGCCAGTACAGTCAGTGGGCAGGACTGAATTAATAACAGCAATGGCAACTGCTCTATATTGACCACCGCATTGCCCTTTCACCCATATATAGAATTTCAGTTATGCTCAAACACAATATTGATGTTGACTGCTAGTGGAAGAGGAAAACTGGGAACTATCACTATACATAGAAATGATATAATCAAGTCTGCTTTTTCTGTGTTGTGCAGACTTTATTTGTATGCAATACACGTTACTATTTAAATATACCCTGAAGCCATTTGTATATCTGCTGTGTGTAAACATTAATCTATATACGTTCAGCAGAGCATTTGAGTCCTCTCAATTAATGGATGTAGACACGGGGCCTGTGTTTAGTCCTAAAGATTCGGGACTTCATTGCAGAAATCTTCCTGGAACAGAGAGAGAGAGAGAGAGCAAGAGAGAGCGAGAGATTTGTCTGTGATTTTGTTGCTGAAACAAATGGGTGATATTTTGTGAGTTTGTTCATTGGCTAATTTAGGCATGTCATGTCAGCTGACTCCTGAAGGTTTTTTTTTTTTTTTTTTTCTCTTCATATTCTGTACTGTGATTCATTCACAGCAGTGACAGTTACATTTTTAATTAAGGCAATGTTTCCCCCCTTAAATTGATTTCAAGGGGCATTTTTACCTTTTTAAATATTTTTTTTAACCTTATTAGATGTACAGTATGCATTATCAAAGATGTCAGATTCTTATATTTAATCAATAAATTCAGCTAGAATAATAAGGCATTATAACACTGTTCCAAATGCACTTTTGCACTGCAGAAGTTTTACACTTCAATTACAATTACAAAAATAATATTATGCGATTTATGTTTAAATATATGTTAAATGGTAAAATATGAAATAATGAAATAATATTTTACATATGAAACTAAATATGTCTTAATGAGGGAATAATTGAATGATTCATTCAACTAGTTCATGCCAATGGCTGATTCATTCAGGCACGATGCAAGCGATTGCCTTTTTGAATTAATCATTGAATCATTCAGTCACTTGGATTCATTTAGTATGGAACCAGCACTGTGTGTGGCTCGGAGATGTACACTGATTATGTGGCTTTGTTTAGAGCTATTTCTGGAAGCAAAAAAAAAAAAAAAAAAGAAAAAAAAAAGATGATATTGGAGATAGTATCTATAAAATATGACTCACAATATGAACTTCATGCTTATTGAGATGTGCAATTGCTATGTGTACTGTGTTAGACTAACCGAGACTTGTCATTGCACTTGCATATTATTGCTCTTTTGTTGATTTTGATTGCTTTCTATTGCGCTCATTTTTAAATCGGTTTGGATAAAAGCATCTGCTAAATGACTAATTGTAAGTATTGTAAATGCATTGAATTTGTAATCATTCTGACATGCGTGAATAGCAAGCTTGCTCATGTGATATTACTATATTGCATAAAAATACAAGACAAAAACTCAAACAGGGCATTTGTTTGCCACCATACATAAAATATGTTGTGGATTTTGTATTTTCAAAGTGTACTTTGAAATTCAGTAATGTCATCTTCTTCATCACACACACCTAGCGTAAATCAGCTTGAATGTAATAACAGATTGCATATTTTTATTTATTTTTATTATTTTTGTTGTTGTTCTGTCTGTTTAATAGATCCGCTGACATTTTCCAGAACATCTCTGTCAGCCCTTTCAAAACAGTTTCAGGACTTTTTAGAAAAAGGTTTTCATTGGTGGTTAGTTTTACTCGGGCTTCCTTTTGGTCCAGTGACCCATGCTGAGCTGAATCCATACTGCAGCGGCAGGACTTTCAGCTGGGAGCGAGCCAACAGTTTTGGGGCTCTGGTGATGAAATACCTATGAAAGCTCTCTTAAAATAGAGGTTTAGATTCATATGTCAAGTGCTCTTTGATAGAAGCGAATCCAAATCCCTGTAATAAAGATGTACAACCGGACCTCATCAGCAGTTCTTGCTAAAAAATAAGTGTATGGTTGGAAATATTGATCATTGGCAAAGTGACAGTGCTTCTTTTGTATTATAAATTCATGTTTGTCTTTCATCAAGATTTATGTGCAACAGATGGTATTGATAGTGAAAAGGATGTGTCAGCAAAAGGAAACTTAGTCTTGAAGGCCTGCTGCGTATTTGATATATATATATATATATATATATATATATATATATATATATATATATATATATATATATATATATTGTTCAGCACAAACCTCATGGTAATGATTCAAATTGCATTTAGTTCAAATGTATGTTTTAGCACTGCTTCAGTTTATTTAGAGAGAAAAATCAACAAACTTTTGGTAGCAGAAATGCTTCTGTGTTCTACGCCTCAGTATGCTTTTTCAAGCTGCTTCCGATGAAATACAAAGAGCGAGGAGAGTGAGAGAGACCATTTCGCTGACCGTCGCTCAAGCGCTCACCTCCAGTCTCAGATGTGATTTATTACCTGAAGCGCTCGGGAATGTTCAGAAAGACAGGGAGAAGATTAAAAAACTACAAGATGAAAGTTTTTTTATCTGTACTGCTTTTTTGTGTCTGGTCTTTTCGATCTAAGCAAGGAATTTCTCAGAGCGGACGTGGAAATAAAGTGTGAAAACACAAATGATGAGTCTGTTCTTAGTGTGTGTGTGCTGCACATACAGCTCAAAAAATATTATATTACAATATTTTTCAGCCTTTGGAAAATGTTATTTATATCTAGACATGTACGTGTCTGGGATGACTTGAAAAGAGTGCTTGAAAAACATATTCTATTTAAAAACAAGGCAACAAGTAAATTAATTTAAGAATCTGGCAACAATCTAATTGATATTTTTAAATGAACTTGAGGAAGAATGATTTTTAATCACTTCATTTATATGCACCAATATAACGACACAAAAATAAGAATAAGTATTTACCTCATTTTTAAAACAAAATAATTGTAATACAAATGAATCAATTAATCTGAGTTTTTAATTGAAAACTGACAGACAAACAATTACAAGATCCTTGTAAGTATAACTTTGCTATTGTTGCTGAATTTTTGGGATAGTCTCATTGCTATCAAATTCATGAATCAGAAGGCATGTAGAGATGGGGTCACCGGGGTAGCATTTATTTGATCAAAATATAGACAAGCTGTAATACTATAAAATGTTATTGCAATTACTATATAGCTGCTTTTTATGCGATTATATTGTAAAGTGTAATTTATTGCTGTGATCAAAGCTGAATTTTCAGAATCATTACTCCAGCCTTCAGTGTCACATAATCCTTCAGAAATCATTCTAATATGCTGATTTGCTGCTTAAGAAACATGTCTTCTTATAATCAGTGCTGAAAATAGTCATGCTGTCCGATATTTTTTTTTTTTTTTTTTTGTAGAAACCATGATACATTTTATTTTTTTCAGGATTATTTGATAAATAGACAGAATTGATTTGAAATATATACCTTTTGTAACATTATAAATGTCTTTACTGTAACTTTGATACATCTAACCTTGCTTAATGAAATGTTTTGTAGTTTACAAATGTTAATGACCTCAAAGTTTTGAATGGTGGCACAGCCATCATGTGCAGCTATTGCTCTAGATTTTTATGTGCGTCATTGAATGATTTTGGCAAACTGTTATCAAACAAGAAATGTCCTTCATGCTTTGCAGAGTCTAACAAAGCAGAATATTTGAGTCCCAGCAAACAAATTGTGAGAGTTGATGATTTATGCAGGAGTTTCATATACTGTAACAGTCTCTGTGCTGTCACAGATGAACTGCAGCTATCAGACAAAAACCAAAAAATGCCACAATTACAATTTGCACGCATTTCATTGATTTATTTAACCTTTTCAAAATGTCACACTAATTGAAGGAGGTTTGTGAATAATTAGTTTCCCCTCCTCAATGCAAGGGCAATTAGAATAACCTGGAATACACAGTATGATTATTAATTGCAGTATTTTAAAAATTAATCCAGTAAAGACTCCTAAGCTGCACTGTGGAACTTTCAGTTAAATTATAAGTACAGTATACATACACAGTATTATTATTCTATGTAATAATTTTAAAATAACATGATTTGTATTTTAGAATTTTTTTACATTTTTAAAGTGCATCAGGAACACATAATATAACTGCCCACACACCCACAACCACACATATTTCTCTTGGAATTTGCAAAAAAACAAAAAACAAAAAAACAAAAACACTAATAATTTGAAAGAAAAGGCAAGTAACAAAATCAAATTAAACTTCACATTTTTAAATAGAAAAGACTGAAATGATCACAAACAACATTACTGCTCAATAATTCATGCAAGTGCTTTAGCAAGTATATAGTTTTGACATTTCAGCTGCCACACCCTTATTATCTTTCCCAATAGACTTCCATTGTAAGTGCATTACTGTAAATTCAATATTTGCATGTAAAATTCTTTTAGTGTCCTGGCTTGTGTTTGACCATGGTGGCTGGACACATCTTAAATTTAGAAGTCAACAGGATTCAGTATTTTCCAGTTCATGTGCAATGCAGTGTAGACAAACTAATAGAAGTGAATTAGTGTATAATGCATTTCACAGTGCTGCTTGTCTCTGCAGAAACTCCAGCTCGATTTCTCTCTTACAGCGCATTTACAGCATTATGTGTGCCATTATGTGTTTGTACAATTTTGGCACTACAACTAAAGGAACAAAAACACACACAGTGAACTTTATAAAGTGTTTTTAATAAGGATGCACATTGAATTGTGCATCTGTTTGATTGGATCTCCCACAACAGAGTTGCATTCAATTATTCATGGTAAAATACACCAGATCTATTGCATTTGCATACTCTCTTTTTCACTTTTATAGCAACTTTGAGGAGTGAAACAATCAGTTTGGTTTTGCCATGTGGTGTGTGTGGTGTGATGTTAACAAATCACGGATGCTAGTCTGCCGTTCAAGACTTCAGGTTTATAAATGGATTTAATAAACTTTCTGTGGGCAGCAGCCTTCGGATTTAAAACCAAAATTATTTGACAGGAGATATACTGGCTCTCAAATAAAAGAGCAACTCTGATAGATCTTAAAATGGAAAGTGCTGTGCGGGGCAAATGTTTTATACTAACACAGTGGGAAAACGGAAATTTGATCATTTAAAGGCAATGTACCATTCTGTAAAAAATGTGTTGTTAGTCAAAGCACGTCTTCAGACAGAAGTTAAACGTAATGGAGCACATGACAAACAAACTGCTATTCAAAAGCACATCAGCAGTCCAGAGTCACAAATCAAAGCATTTACTTAAGTTTGGTTATTCAGGATGTTTGTCCATGTGCTTTCAAACCCTATGACATTCTTTTTTTCTATAAAAAATATATAAAAAAAAAAAAAAAAAGAAAGAAATTTGTTCAACAATGTTCATAACCAAGTAGGTCAAAAGTGAATACAGTTGAATTAGGGGTGTAACGATACGCGTATTCGTATTGAACCGTCCGGTACGAGGCTTTCGGTTCGGTAGGCGGTACGCATTATGTACCGAATGGTTTGTTGGACTAATTAATTATATTTGAAAAAAAAAAAAGAGAAATATAATGATATGCGTTCAACAAGGTAGCCCAATAACCCAAATGACGTAACAGGCAACGCCCCTGACACTCCCGAAGAAGAAAAAAAACACCAACTTATATGTTTATGTTAGACTACTCAGTCAGGCGCTCACTCACTCAGTACGCGCTGAAGGCTCGTTGCAAAATGGCCAATGCGTTTAACAGACCAGAAATAGAAGATCCTCCAACAGGTCTGGTGTTTGGGTGCACTTTGGATTCCCTTTAAGCTATAATGGTGATGGCAAGAGAGTGGTGGATAAAAAAAAACAACGGTATGTCGCATCTGCTACATGACAATAGGGTACACCAGCGGGAATACAAAAAAAAAAAAAAAAACACCAGCGGGAATACTTGAAACGTCAACTCATTTACGCCGACATCACTTTATTGTGTCAGTATCTGGGAAAAGACGAAAAAAAGGAGAAACATACACGCAACAAACTATCCCCGCAGCATTTAGACCTACATTTCCAACTGATTCAAACAGGGCAAAAGACATCAACGCGGCGAACGGTATGCTTCATTTACGTTATAGCCGCGGATATGAGACCTTACTATTTACCATTCATTCTGTCATCACCATTATAGCTTACAGGGAATCCAAAGTGCACTCAAATACCAGACCTGTTGGTTATTGGAGGATCTTCTATTTCTGGTCTGTTAAATGCATTAGACATTTTGCAACGAGCCTTCATCGCAAAGTGAGTGAGCGAGCGCCTTAGGGGCCAATCACATATCGTGCCTAAAAACGCGTGGAAAACGCGTGGAAAACGCTAGTCGCGCCGCTTTCTCCTCCTTTCCAAAGCGCTTGTGCAGAAGCGCTCATGAGGCGTCTGTCTTTGCTAAGCAACAATGACGTGCTCTCTCCATGAGACGCGGAAATTTCAGCAAAGGATAAATGGATTTGCAGCTCTAAAAATCGCTTGCAGTAGCTCTGCTACTAAATTTATTTCAAAATTGCAATCCATATACAACTATGATCAGCTGTTCCTTCATCTTGGCTGAGCTTTCAACGTTGTTACGGGAAAGGATGAAGCTGATTGGTTAGTTCTTGTCACATGACCCGCGGTGCGCTTGCGGCATTCTGAAAAGTTGAGATGTTTTTACATTTTGCTGTATCTAAAACGTACCGAACCGAACCGAACCGAACCGTGACATCAGTGTATCGCATCGAACCGAACCGTGAATTTTGTGAATTGTTACACCCCTAAATTGAATCTTTTTATCACAAAAAGCTGCACCCAAAACATAATTTGTCCTACATTTCAGATGAATGTACTTGAAATACCTATAAATTGGATTACTTTAGATTACATTAAATGCATACTTTCTTTTAGTATATATTTTAATTAACTGGATATTGCTTTTTGCAAAGCTAGCCATATTTTATTAATGTCCATTCTTTTTAGCCTATTTAAATGTATTGAATTTAAACAAATTTATGTGATTCTTAACAATTTGAATAAATGCAGTTTGAAAGTATGGTTATTTTCTTAAAATGGAATGTTTAACAATTAACTAATAATAAACGAATTAATAATTTTTATCACTGAATAAATCTGTTTCTTACCTGTTTAGTTTAATTTGACTGTTTAAATTACCACATTAAATTAAACTGTGAAATCCAGATGGAAATTTTATATGCAGCTTAAATATATAATTCCTATACTTAGGGTTCATCTTACAATTTTTATTTTTTATTTTTTTCTGTCCTTTCAAGGATTTCCCAGACCCTGTCACAACACAATTTGCATGCTCCTTTTTTGAGTCCACAGAAGAAAGAAAGCCATATGGGTTTGTAATGATGAGGGTTGGTATTCAGGGCATCTGTAAAATAGTTAATGTGACATCAGTGGCTCAACTTCAATGTTGTGAAGCTACGAGGATACTTTTTTTGTGTCAAAGAAAACAAAAATAACAGTTTATTCAACAATTATTCTCCTCATCTTCTGTCATTTTAGAGAGAAACACGATGCATGTGCATGCTTTCCCCAGAACATAATCAACGTAATCAGCATTGTTTCACTTAGCATATGTGCGTTTTCTTCTGAATGTAAACAATCTGATTGTGTTGATTACGTTCTACGTACATGCATTGTGGAAATGGCGGAAGATAGTAAATCATGTTATTTTTATTTCTTTGCACACAAAAAGTATTCTTATAGCTTCGTAAATCTGAAGTTAATCCACTGATGTCACATTGCGACGTTCCTGGGAAATTTGCAGTTGCATCGCTGTCTATGCAGAGTCAGAGAGCTATCAGATTACAATAAAGAAGATGAACGGAGATCTTACAGTTTTGGAACAACATGAGGGTTAGAAGTTAGTTACATAATTTTCATTTTGGGGTGAACTATCCTTTTAAGTATACAGAATTAAGTATCTAAAAACATTACAGATACTGTATCAGCATCCCGCCTCTGTTCTTTTTAAATTTACAGTCTTTTCTCTTCATCTTCTTTTTTCCCTTTGAAAATTGAAACCACCAGTTTCTACATTTATCGCAACATCGGCAGAAAAACAAAACACAGCCCCGTTTTTGGTTTCTTTTTCTCTCGCCTGGATAAATCCGATTCTGACAAGTCAGCCTTTTGATAGATTTCTTCTGGGCATTGTTGGCCAGGGAATTTGTATAATGCACATCGGTAATGCATTCTCTGCAGTCCCATCCAGACAGTGCCGGAGTCTTTATCTTTATCTAATTCAAAGCCAGGGAGTTTACGTGCTTTATTCTTCTCCATTGAAGGAGATCACTGCCAATGGTCAACAGCTGCCTGTGGCTCTGTGAAATAAAACATCTCAACATCATCAGTTCATCAACCAGATCTTCCAGATTTTAAAGGACTCATTTAACAACAGATCAAATAAATCTAGATTCTTACATGTAGATGTGACTGTTGAGTGTTGTGTGTCATGATGACTCTCTGATCTTCTAGTCTCTAGATTTGACTCATGTCTGTCCTTCAGTTTAGGTCTGTGGGATTTCTACACATCATTTTTCATCTGCTGGGTGAGAATTGTGAGTCTGTTCACTTAAAAAAAAAGTCATAGCACCACTCCTCAATAAGCCATGTCCTTCATTTTTATATTGGAATTTAACACTGATGGATAAATCTCTAATCATAGTATTTAAAGTTATGCTTCCTTTAAGAAAAGGCCCACTAAAAACTCATATTCATTTCCTCAATTCCAACCGAAATGGCTGGTCCTCGTGGGTTAAATTCACCTGACACTGATGCAGTGTTGTCCTTGTCAATTTACCTGCTGCTCAATAAGACCACGTGCTGTTCTTTACTTATCACTATTCTCTGAAAGTAAAATCAACAAAAACATGAGCATGAGCTTTTAAGATTTTTTTTTTTTTTTTTAAGCAGATTTAAAAATAGTCCTAATAATATTATTTTGATAAACTTGTTTTTTTTTTGTTTTTGTTTTTTTTTTTACAGAGAAACAGGTTTAGAGACCTGTCAACTAGACACACACCTCTGCTCAACATATATTTTATAAAGAAGCATATATGAAATGTATATGATTTTGTACTGCACTGGACAAGAGTAAAACATAATTCAACATATAATTCTAATAAAATAGGTCAATCTGTGACATTGTGCAGATCCTCTAGTATTCACACAACTTCTTCTGATGCACATTTACAGGTAAAAGTTCAAAAAGTACTTCTTCACCATAGGTTGTGTTTCTGGTCTCCTACATTTGCATATTTAAAACTAAATGAAAAGCACCTTGTTGTTCCTTAGAAAACCTCAACTTTCCAACACCTTCACTTTCTCTGTTGCTCCTTGGTGGAATGAACTGCCAACCTCTACTGAAGCAACTGCTGAAACCATTGCAACTTTAAAGAAGCAGCTGAAGACACCTTTCCAGTCTGCATTTAACCACTCTCTAAACCAGTTTTTTACGTGTGGCTGGAAGTCCAGTCACCCAAAAACATTTTTCACTTTTTTACTAGGGCAGAATTAACCCCTAGTAAAAAGTTATATATTTAAAATGCAGATTATTTCATAGTTCAAATCAATTAACATATGAGATATCACTAAAGACAAACTGATAGGAAGAAAAAAATATAATAACCTTTATTTGGAGTACTAATTTTGCACATTAAAATTTCTTAATATTAAGCCTATTAATTGTGTTTTAATGCGACTATTGATGAAGAATATCAGTCTTTAAATGCAATATATTTAAAATGCACCGAAAGTATACTTGCAATGGTTTAACTTTATCACAATAAAATATACTTCAGTATATTCAGTTGGACTTTAGCAGTGCTTCCGCACAATTAAAGTGCATTACAGTACGTGCAAAATTATTAGTTGTTCCAATTTAGCAGACTAAGTATACTAGTTTATTATATACATAAAGTACAATTGTTATGTATTTTTTATTGATGATATAAATATATAAATGTATTTTTTAGTACACTTTTTATAATGAAACACACACACACACACACACACACATATAAATATTTCAAATACATGTAGTATATATATTTTTCATTAGGGAAATAAATCTGTCAGGTTTTTAAAATCTTCCTGCTGTTTCAAAGATTAACTATATTCTTGTGGGTTTGAAATGACATGATGGTGAGTATTTGATGACAGGGTTTTCATTTCTGGGTGAACTTTCCCTCTTTAATAGGCTGTGATTCTCCAGCATTCTGACTCTGGTATACATTCAAACAGATGGCTCTCCAGCAATTTGATGGCAATTTTCTGGAATAAAAGTCAAGTGTGAATGTAGCTTCACTGTGTTGCTGTGGCATCAGTGGTGCTATGTCATCAGTGGTGTCAAGTCACCTCTTTCTCACTTAAGCTCTTTGGACAAACTAAAGGAAAAATGTGTTTTATTCAGTACAACAAATGTTTTCTTATGGGAGTCCAGCAGTATTTCATTGCACATACCAGCCATCACTTCAAAGACACTATTGGAGTCTGACAGTCATGCTCTCTTGAGCTGCATTTAACATGTTTTTGAGTGTTTCTTTTTGTTCAGATTGGTTTCCTTAGAAATTGTGCATCTGATTCTAGGTTTAGAGGACATGGAGAAAACGATATGACAAATGTGATGCCGCTGGATGATTTGGTTTGTCTGGCTGTGCACGGCAGGACAGCACTGGCAAGGCTGAGATAGCAGGATGATAGCCGTGATAAACTTGTAATGACAGAGCCCACTGCAGAAACTGACTCTGCACACAAAGGCCAGCCTCACTTCTGCCGTTACTGGAGCATGTGCTGCATCTGAACATTTTAATGTAGCATATATTTTCATTTGGGAAACACTTTTTTTACTGTCCAGTTCTCACTATTAACTAAGAATAAATTAAAAATTTTACCTCAATAAACTCCTACTTTTTCATAGTTAGTAGTTAAGTTTAGGTATGGAGCAGGATTTGGATGTAGAATATGGTCATACAGAATATGTTCTTTAAAAGTACTAATAAACAACAAATATGCTGTTAATATGTATGCTAATATGTAATTATTTAATAAGAATTGGTACTTATACTTGAATGTTAAGTTACCTTATTTTTATTTTATTTTATTTTGTTATCATTTGTCTGTTTTAAAGAAGTTATATACTAAATAAACTAACTGTAACTAAAGCACATATTTTAAGATTTTAAGATTTGATATTACATTAAAACATAATTTGTATATGTAATGAATTGCAACTTATTCATCATTACAAATATGTAATTATAATTATATATATATATATTTTTTTTTTTTTTTTTTTTTTTTTTTTTTTTGAAATTGCAATTCATATCCAATAAGGTGTCATTACATTCAGACTGCACTTTGATTTTTAAATATATCATATTCATAATATGTACTATTTTTAAAAGCATACTAAAGTGTACTTCTTTTTCGCAAGGGTGACTATTTTCTGGGATTCCTGAAGACGCAGAAGTGACATCTTCAAATGTTTGTTTGTACCCAGAGATTTCATCTATATAAGTGCTTCAGTAAAAACAGAGCTGCCCTTTCGTCCCTGGATTGTTTAGAAACAAAACTGCATAAAAAGAAAAAGCACAATGAGGTAAATTTTAATAGCTGAGGCCATCAGCTGGGAGAATTCGTTATGACAGAAGAAATACGATGAAAGAAGGAACCTCTGTTACCAAAGGCTCAGGAGCCATGAAATATTTATGCCTGAATATGAACCAAAGGGCTGGATCGTCCTTCACCGTCTGTGTTTCGCTCCCTCCACGGCCAAGCAGATGCTTGTGCTTGTACATTTTTGCCGTGTGGAATAGTGTGTGTTACGTCTTTAGCTTTTGAATGCATTATTATTATTCAGAAACCAAATCAAAGTTTGATACTGCTCTGTCCTTAAACACTGAATCATAATAGAAAATATATCTTAGTTTCTTTTTGTAAAGACACTTGCTCAGGCCTCATGTGAAGATGGTAAATAAATAGTAGATATTTGTTTTAAAATGTTCAAAGGGGTATCCATTAGAATATATGTTTTCTTTTCTTTTCTTATCTTTTTTTTCTGAATACTGATGACATGTTGATATTGTTCAGTTGTCTAATAGAGATGTACTGAGCATAAATTACAGGGTATGGCATTACAATATTGACCAACTAAACAATTGCAATACACTCCCACATAAACTATTCACTGTGGCTCTTTATGGCAGTGTTGCTTCAGTTGTTTTGGTTGCATTTTCTCATATCCTACATAAGTGAAAAATAAATAAATAAATAAATAAATATATATATATATATATATATATATATATATATATATATATATATATATATATATATATATATATATATATATATATATATTAGGGGTGTAACGATACGCGTATTCGTATTGAACCGTTCGGTACGAGGCTTTCGCATTATCGAAGTTACCGAACGGTTGAACTAATTAAAGGGGGGGTGAAATGCTATTTCATGCATACTGAGTTTTTTACACTGTTAAAGAGTTGGATTCCCATGCTAAACATGGACAAAGTTTCAAAAATTAAGTTGTACGTTTGAAGGAGTATTTTTGTTCCCAAAATACTCCTTCCGTTTTGTCACAAGTTTCGGAAAGTTTTTTTCGAGTATGGCTCTGTGTGACGTTAGATGGAGCGGAATTTCCTTATATGGGTCCTTAGGGCACTTCTGCCGGAAGAGCGCACGCTCCCGTATAGCGAGGCCGAGCACAGACATTTCACTGATCAGAGCGATTCACTGATCAGAGCGAGAGCGTCGCGAAAAGTAACACAAGAAGTGTGTTTTTGGTTGCCAGGGCAAGACAACCCTGCACAGATTACCAAAAAAAAAAAAAACAGCATTAAGGGACCAGTGGATGGAGTTTATTTTTACAGAGCATCAACGGAGTTGTGCAAGTGTTTTTGTTTGTTCCCTGCATTTCGAAGATGCTTGTTTTACAAACAAGGCCCAGTTTGACGACGGATGTGCGTATCGTTTATTACTTAAGGATGATGCAATCCCAACGAAAAAGGGTCACGATCGTGTGTTGGAACCGCAGGCGGTGAGTAAAACTGCTTAAAATATCTCTGCCTCCTTGTTAGTGCGTCCCCTCCCATGCCGGAGACCCGGGTTCGAGCCCTGCTCGGAGCGAGTCGTTGCTGCTGCTGCTCTCGTTCAGTTTCAGCCTCAGGGTCTGATTCTGGATCATAAATAAACGGCTGAATCTGACTGTAAGCCATGGTTTGTTTTGGATGATGGTTTTTCCCTCATGGTAATGTCACAGCTTCCACATGCTCTTAACGCAAAAGCCTACTGGCGCTCGTGATTCTTTATCTCCGCCCACACGTCACGCCTCCAGCTGGTCGTGTTTTTACGGGAAAAATCGGTACAGACTATCTTTCTCTTATGAATATAATAAAACTAAAGACTTTTTGGAGTTATGAAGGATGCAGTACTACTCTATAGGTACTCAAGATTAACAGGATATTGAGTGAAAACGAGCATTTCACCCCCCCTTTAATTATATTTGAAAAAAAAAAAAGTTAAATATAATGATATGCATTCAACAAGGTAGCCCAATAACCCACACGACGTAACAGGCAATGCCCCTGACACCCCGAAGAATAAAAAAACACCAACTTATATGTTAGGGGCCGTTCACATATCGCGCCTAAAACGCGTGGAAAACGCTGGGCACGTCTTTTTCCTCCTTTCCAAAGCGCTCGGGCGTCCAGAAGCGCCCCTGAGGCGTCTGCCTTTGCTGCAACAATGACGTGCTGCTCTCTCCATGAAGACGTGGAAATTTCAGCAAAGGATAAATGGATTTGCAGCTCTAAAAATCGCTTGCAGTAGGCTAGCTCTGCTACTAAATTTATTTCAAAATTGCAATCCATATACAACTATGATCAGCTATTCCTTCATCTTGGCTGAGCTTTCAACGTTGTTACGGAAAAGGATGAAGCTGATTGGTTAGTTCTTGTCACATGACCCGCGGTGCGCTTGCGGCATTCTGAAAAGTTTAGATGTTTTTACATTTTGCTGTATCTATAACGTACCGAACCGAACCGTGACATCAGTGTATCGTATCGAACCGTGAATTTTGTGAACCGTTACACCCCTAATATGTATATATATATAAGTTGGGGGGGAAATCAATTTGACTAACCCATACCATACCTCTGACTTAAATATAATATTTATTTAGAATAAACAATGCTAAGATTTGGCATTAGTTGCTTATTTTTTCCATGCCATTAGTCTAATTTGACATCATACGTTCATCATGGCTCAGCCAATCAGATTTGCAAACTGGAAATAGCTATTGAATAATCCATTAATTGCTGTTTGTTTACCTGCAGTATTTTTCAGGAATTACTTCAATAACACTTGCAAAAAAGTACCTCCATCTCAATAAAAGTTGCTTTGTTTTTCTCTGAAAATGTAATTTAAGTGATCAAAAAGAAAAAGGGATGTATGTTTTTTTAACTCTCCCTCATGGGCTTCCATTATAACTGCATTAGTGTACAAGTGTTTTTACTTTGTTTTTAAAAACTGATGGATGAATCAAAATTATTTTCTGTGGTAGTCCCAGGCATTCCTCAGCCGCTGCGGTTGTAATTTACCTGGGCTATCATACATCATTAAGTTCTCTGTAACTGTATTAAACCAACCTGCTCATCTCGCATGTCTGCTGGGATCTCAGCTTCCATCAAAGGCATCAGAGATATAAAACGTCCTGGAAACATTTCCCATCAGGCCAGCCAGCAGCAGTGAGAGTACTAGTGTACCTGGCAGATAAAGCAGGTTCACAGGCCAGATCTGAGCATCTATTGTTCTTTTCTGGCTGATTTAATAGTAGCTTGACAGTGGTTTTTGGTGTCTCTGCTCAGGGTTAACTGGAAGTGCTGTCCATTGAAAAGTCCAACTAATGAGACTAGAAATAATAAGAGAAATAAACTGACAAAAATGTAACAACTTTTTTCTCTTATTTTAGAATTATTTATGTTGCATATAATGAGGCTTTGGATGAATCTATTGACCTTCCTCTTCATGTTTGTCTGTCCATAATTTGGAGTTTGCATTAAAAACATTGTATTTCAAAATAAATTTAAATATGTTTAAAGAAAGTACAGGAAAATAATAAATTTTAGCTCATTGCCAACGGTAATTTAAGATACATACTCTCAAACTTACAGTCCCAATCCTTTCATTTTGTACTGTGACATCAAACACAGCACTGGAAAAACACCTCCTTAACATGATGGAATATTTCAAAGTTTTGTTTTACATATATATATAGATGTTTTTTATTTCTTTTTTTATTATTATAATTTTTTATGTTTTATGTTTAATGTCAGAATAAACCACTATTTTTTAAATGCTGCCAGTGGTGGAAAATGTCTCAGGTTATGCATGTAACCATGGTTCCTTGAGGGAACAAGATGCTGCTTCGAAACCCTAAGGGGAACGCCTTTTGCGTGAGCAACTCTGAATATCGTGTGCAATCTGTCCAATGGAAGGGCGTGACGTCACGGGCCGGGTGACGTAGTGACCAGAAAGCTATAAAAGCATGTGCCGTGCAGCTGTCATCAGCTTCGAGTAGAGAAGGAAGCACTGGCAGGGATGCCAGGAGTATGGCATCGAGACGCAGCATCTCGTTCCCTCGAGGAACCATGGTTACATGCGTAACCTGAGACGTTCCTCTTCAGGGACTCAAGCTGCGTTGAAACACTATGGGGAATGAGGTGCCCACACTGCCAGACTTCCAAATCCCTAACTAGTGTGTATCCGAAGGGCACAGCTACGGTGAGAGAACAGAATAGCCAGAGTCGCTCACATATCAAGGTCATAGAACCTCACAAAGGTGGAGGGCATGTACCATCCCACAGCGTTGCAGATGTCCTACATGGAAACACCTGCAAAGAAAGCCTTATACCAGCCGCTATACCTCGTGTGGAGTGATCCTTGACCCCCAAGGTGTGGGTAGATCAGAGGACTCATAGGTCAGATGATAGCCTCAACTATTCAACGACTAAGGTTCTGCTTAGTTGCAGGAAAAATCCTACTTTGGGGGGACCATAGCACACAAGCAGTCTGTCTGTCTTTCTCCACAGCGCAGCTCTGTGGACGTATGTGTCCAGCGCTCAAGCTGAATACATACAATTAGCTTCTTCTGGTCAGACTCTCGGAAGGGAGGAGGGCAGAAGACCTGCAGTACTATCACTTGTGGTGTGACAGAGGGAACTTTGGAACATAACCCTCTCGAGGGTATAGAAAAACTTTGTCCATGCCGGGCGCAAAGTTGAGATGAGCTCTCCCACTCTCTTTGGAGAAGTACTAGCCAACAAGAAGGAAGTCTTTATAGTAAGAATTTGATCTTTTATCTTTTGAATCGGCTGGAATGGAGCTTTACAGAGAGCATCTAATACCACAACCAAGTCCCAGGGGGGAACACAGGACCGTACTGGAGGCCTCAGCCTCAGCACACCGCAGAGGAAACATGTCATTAGGGGGTGTATGCCCACTGACTGGCCACCGAGGTGGACATGGTAGGCCGCCATGGCTGCCACATAATTTTTAAGGAGGGGGGGGGGGGGGGGGGGGTTAACCCTGCAGAGAATATGGCTTGTAGAAACTCCAGAAATGTACTGACTGGGCAGTTTGCTGGGTCAAGCTGGCAGTCTCTGCATCATGAGGTGTAGACTTTCCACCTTAGGGCATACAGTTTACTCATTAAGGGGGCTCTGGATTTGAGGATGGTCTCCACAACTCAGAGTTGGGGGGGGGGGGTGGGTTATAATACCCTACGCCTGTGAGAGTAGATCTGTCCTGATCGGAATCTCCCATGGAGAGCCATCGAGGAGCGAGATCAGATCTGAGAACCATATTCGGCCCAGCCAGAATGGGGTTACTAATAATATTTATTTGCCAAACCCTGTCCGGTGTACTTTCGCCAGAACTCCAGAAAAAGTATACAGGCAAAGCGTTGGCCAAATGTGTACCATAGCTTCCAGTCCCAGAGGAACTAGAGATAACCAGAGGGGACATAGTGATGTCTCCTGAGTCACAAAAAGGTCCATCTAGGCTTTGCCAAAACTCTCCATATCTGCTTCACCACCTCAGCGTGAAGTATCAAATCCCCTGGCTTGGTGCGCACCAATACATGGTGACCTCCCAGGTCTGGGAGGAAATATTTTAAAGCTCGATACACAGCTATCATCTCTAGACAATTGATATGCTATAGCAGATGGCGACCACTCCACAGACCGTGGGCAAGGTGGCCACTCATGAACACACCCCAGCTAGTGAGGGACGGGTCCGTCGTTAGCGTTACATGGAAACAAGTAGCTCACAGCACCAGGCCCTGAATCAAGAACCAAGGTTTCTTCCACATGTCATTTCAAATTCACTTGACATTTCAAGGTGAATTCCCCCTCTGGGAAAATCAGCCCTCAGGCCAAAAATGACAATGAAAGTGACATGACATTCAGTCAAGTATGGTGACCCATAATCAGAATTCATGCTCTGCATTTAACCCATACAAAGTGCATACACACAGCAAACACACACACACACCATGAACACACACCTGGAGCAGTGGGCAGCAGTGTTGGGAACGTTACTTTAAAAAAGTAATTAGTTATAGTTACTCACTACTTGTTCCAAAAAGTAACTGAGTTAGTAACTGAATTACTCTATAATAAAAGTAACTCGTTACCAGGGAAAGTAACTATTTGCATTACTGTAAAAAAAAAAAAAAAAAAAAAAGTTGCTACATGTCAGAGAATTTGTACTTTTTTTTTGCAAGTCAGTTGAAATGAGTAGAACAGACAGGTACATAACTTTCAATATTTATTGCACGTCAACAGACAGCAAGAGTTTTATCCTGCACTTCAAGTATTATCTTTGTAAGAAAAGTGTTTTGGGCCACTAGCTGTAGATGTGTGTGTCACACATTAAATGTACACATTACATGCACGTTTTTGCCTTTGACCACAATGAATTTGAAGTAGTGCTTATATCTTCACCTTGAAAATGCCAACTTTTAATCGGATTGCTCCTGACTCGCTATCTCTGCTGCGAATCTCTGTGAAGCTGTTGCGTGTGTTTGTGGGTGTGTGTGTGTGTTTGGCGCCGCTGGCGCAGCCGTGTGTGCCGGCATGTGTGTAAAAACACTGGCTCTGATTGGCTACCATGAAACACATGACTCTGCCTTAGCCAATCACAACCGCTTATCTCGTCATTAACCCACCTGCTCACTCGCTGTGTGAGCCAGGGGTGCGTTCGGATTGCATAGTTTATTAAATCAATGCATAGTAACGCACCGCATTTAACATTCAGTAACGTTAACGGCGTTGTAACGACGGGAAAAGTAATTAGTTAGATTACCGCGTTACTGAAAAAATAACATCGTTACCTAACGCCGTTCTTTTAAACGCCGTTATTCCAAACATTTATGCTGCGGCACCCGGGGAGCATTTGGGGTTTGGTGCCTTGTTCAAGGGCACCTTAGTCATGGTATTGTCGGCCCGAGACTCAAACCCACAACCCGAGTCAAACTAGAAGTCAAACCACTAGGCCACAACTTCCCCCGTCAGATGCAGCTGCCATTAGACACAACAATCTCTGAAACTGTTTGACAGTGAGTGACTGGCCTTCTCTGACTCTTTTGACTGAAATGCCACCACTTGTTTGCGGGCCTCCTGGTGCCTGTCGACAACTGAGTTGACAGCATTGGCGAACAGGCCAGAGGGTGCAAGCAGGGAGCCACGATCTCAACACCTTGGTGTGTAGGTCAGAATGGCAGGCTCCAGCATGGAGGTGGTGGCCTTGACCGCATGGATGCGCCTGTCTCCATATCCTCCAGCAGATCTATCTGCAAACCCAACGAATGCAGCCTCGGCAGAAGCGGGAACCAGCACCGTGAGGAATGCTGGCAAAAGCTCCCTTCTTCAAGGGGGGCCCTCCAGGATTGAAGCGTCTGCATTGGCAATCGTACACATTGCAGGCAGTCGGCTACCTCGAGAGTCGACTCAGCATGCTTCAATCAGACCACGCACATACTATGTGTATCCCCTTTCATAATATAGCACAGGCAGGGAGGAACACAGAATCTGAATCGCCCTGATCCGAAATCACCCTTCAAATGCCTTGTCTTAGTATTGCTCTTAGACATATTATAGAGCTTATAATGATAGACAACACTAAATAAGACTCACAAGACAGACTGATAACATGCACACAGCACTTGCTGAAAGATGCGAAGCTGATGGCATGTGCTTTTATAGCTTCCTGGTTGCCACGTCACCCTGTCCATGATGTCATGCCCTTCCATTGGACAGATTGCACATGATATTCAGAGTCGCTCATGCAAAAACGCTTTCTACGCAACTCGAGTTTCTGAAGAGGAACTCTGTTTCTCTTGGACAGAAATGGGATTAGACAGAAAGAGATTTTATTTTATTTTCCAAGAGACAGATATTCTAAATTTATCCTCTCTCACATTTAGAAGAGAACTTAACCATTTCAGACATTTACCCTTCCCCTCCTTGGCAAATTTGTGACATACTACATTAACTATGAGATAAATCTTTACAATCATGACATCTTGACATTTTATGAAAAAAAAAAAAAAACTGACTTATAAAAACAGTTGATCACACAAAAATAATAATAATAAATAATAATAATAATAATAATAATAATAATAATTGAATTATGATAGAGAGAAAAGAAATCCAAATTATGACATTAAAGTCACAGTCTTTCATATGACTATCTTTTACTAAAGTTTTTTTTTTTTTTTTTTTTTTTTTTTTTTTTTTTTTTATGTGGCAGAATAGGATTTCATAGATACAAAATGAGACAGCTGGAAGACTGTTTAGTTATTTTAAATATGAGCTTTTTCTCACATGTTGACAAAAAAAAAAAAAAAAAAAAAAAAACATTGTCTTTTGACAAATGTCCTAATGATGACAAAAAGTCACAATTATGACACAAAGTCATATCATTAGAAAAAAAAGTACAATTATGGCAAAAAATAAATAAATAAAAAATATCTAATAATAAAGATCCTTGGTTACTTAGTTTCAGTTTAATTACTGTTCCAGTCCTCCAAAACCTGAAGCATGTGAAGAAGACAGAGAACTGTTAGTAACCAAACAGTAATCATGTAAGCACTGCCGGCTCTCTGGGTTATAACTTTAACTCCTTATACACTTACTTTGAGGTGTATAATGCTAATGTTATCCTTCTGCTGGAGAAAAAGGAGTCCATTCTCATATTCACATGACTTCTGGATGTTTTCCAGTGAACGAAGATGTGAAATGTGCCAGATGGTTCTCCTGAGCACATGACCAACTGCTGAGTGACTTGCTCAGTGAAGGAGTGTCAAGGGACGGGCATAGGATTGTTTGAACTGCTTCTTACTCTCTGTTCTCATTGCAATCCATTTAATACCCCAATAGATCTATAGATGGTTGTCTGTATTCTACACACAGAAAGAGGAGCAGTTTTAAGATGCTATTCATTGACATCAGTTCAGCACCCCAAGCCTGCTGTATTTCCTGTATACCCTCGAGCAACCATCCAGAACACATTGACAGAGTCTTAGAAAATACCCTGCCAACATGCAAAATAAATGGACAATTGTGAGACATAAAACATTGCATTCATAAGAAAAAAAGTAATAATTATGATAAGTCATTATGACAAAAAGCCTAACTTTTTCTCATAATTTGGGCTTTTTTGTTATATAATTTCGACATTGAATGCAATGACTGCTGACTTTTTTTTTTTCTCATATCTCATATTGACTTAGTTATTACTAGTTGTTATATAATTTAGACTTTTAAACCTAGCAACAGCCCAGATGGCAATAGCTTAGAACAGACCTTGCCAACATGCATACTTTAAATATTATGAAAAACCTAAAACATCCAAAATATGAGATAAAAAGGCATAATTATGACATGGAACGTTGTTATGACAAAAAAGTCAATTCTCTTTTCGTAATATGTTCTTTTCTTTTAATTTTTCCTTTTTTTTTTCTTTCAGAATTATGAGATAAAAATTCAACATGAATATTTTAAATTTGTAATATTTATGTCATAATTTTGATCACAACCAATAGATTAAACCAAGAAAATTAGCATTAGAGCACAATTCAATAAAAGCACCAATGGAAGGGGAAAATTCTGTGGGTGATTTATGGACAATGCACACATTACAGAACACAGACACATCCAGATCATTTCCATAATTTCCATTCCTGCTTTAAGACATGCGTTTTGGTGGTGGTATTAAATAATACCAGTAATTTGATGAGCGCAAACTTTAGTAAATCGTGTTGCATGATTAATTTTAATACTCTCCTCCCATATGTTTTGCATCTGAAAGGGAAACATCTACAAATACATATTCAGTAAGGTCAGGTCCGAAAATAACTGTGTCCATGCCTTTTCAGGGATAATTTTTTACTGCGCTTCTTTAGTAAATCCTGACAGTAATATTTTATCTGCAAAAGACAGTTTGCACTGGCACAAGCTTTTAGTAAAACTGACTCAGTTAGTGTCTCGTAGTTTAGACATTTCATTCTAGCAACCACCTTGCAAATACCTTGCAAACATGCATACTGTAAATAAATGTATGATCACTAGACATAATTTATTTGTTTGTTTGTACGTTCATTCGTTTTAATGTTCTTATATGTGACCCCGGACCACAAAATCAGACATAAGGGTCAGTTTATATAAATATATAAATCAAAATTGAGATTTATTATATATCATCTGAAATCTAAATAAATAAGCTTTTCATTGATGTACTGTTGTAATGATGGGACAATATTTGGCTGAGAGACAACTATTTGAAAATTTGAGGGTACAAAAAATCTAAATACTGAAAAATTCACCTTTAAGGTTGTCATAATCAAGTTCTTAGGAATGCATATAATTAATCAAAAATTAAGTAGGAAGTATGACATTTACAAAATATTTTAATGGAACATGATCTTTACTTAATGTCCTAATAATTTTTGGCATAAAGGAAAAATCTATAATTTTTGGCTACAAATATATCCCAGCAACCTATATTGTAGTATCCAAGATATTGCAGTTTTGACAGTACAACATATAGTGCTTTTCTGAAAAATGAAATCAGGTAATCCTAATTCTGTACATAATGCTCTGTAACTGCTTGATAAGACTTGGTTTCTCACTTTGAAGAAAGAACACTTTTAAAGCAGCCTAAGCCTTCAACAGACAGTTCACTCATAGCCTGGCTTTTTTAGTTTATTTTTGAATGGTGATCACTGGATTGCTCAGTCATATTTTATTTAAAATAAATTTTTAATAAACAGCATCAGCTGTAATCACTTATTATCACTGTAATACAGCAACTGTAGAAGCAACAGGACAAGAATAAGTAGTATTTTTAAGGCAGTATTTTTAATTTGGCTCAGTATCTTTCTCTTTACCACTCAATGTACAGACACACTGATGATCTCGGCACTATGTAAGGAGAGCTTCTGTAAAGCATTGCTGTAGTATTGAGCATCTCTGCCCACAAACATCAATTCCAGCCGTGTGAATTTGCCTCAGTGGCTATTTCATGCCTGTAGAGGAGCTGTGCTGTGCAGAGATAGTTTAAGAGAACTGCATCACCCAGCTTAATCCATCATGACTGCAGGCTTAGCCAGTGTTTCATTTGATTTTAGCTCAATATATATTGGATTCAAATTTATTTTTACCAGGATTACAAATTAATTACCAAGTTATCATTTTAATGCACACATTATCACCATTTATCTCTCTAATCTCACTTGAGCACTTGCAGTTTTGTGTAATGTGTTGGGTGTTGAGAAACAATATGCATTTCAAAACACTTCAAAGAATTGAATGGCATTGTTTACTTTATTTTTATTTTTATTTTTTGCCAATTGACATTAACATTGAAAACGTAGGAAACATGGGCACTGAAAAAAATATGCACTGCACACAGAATTTTCATTCGCTATTGTTGTAGTTTATTTATTCTCACATTAGTTAACGGTACCTAATGTACAACAATTTTACAGAATTAATATGTACTGTATACTACTGTTGATAGTTAATTAATGTTTCTTTGTGATACTTTAACTGATCTTAATTTATAGCCCTACTATAAATGTTAAAATGTATTAGTATGTGCCCTATCTGAAGTCTTTCACTTTGCCGGTGTGGTTTTCTTTTCTTTCCAAGTTTAATTTGATTCAATTCAATTCAATTTAATTTAATTTAATTTAATTTAATTTAATTTAATTTAATTTAATTTAATTTAATTTAATTTAATTTAATTTAATTTAATTTAATTTAATAATTTTAATTTTAATTTTAGTTAAATGTAATTACCCTGGTGTAAGAAGGTGGGATCTACAGAAAACGGTTGAAGAATTAAAAATACATTTAGAAATACCCGCCAGGATAAAGAGAATGTACAGTACGGTCACCTGTTAAAATCAAACCTAAACAGAAAGCATTTTCTGAATACATCTGCTGCACACATTTCTCAATGTTCATGGTCATATGAATCTGGAACTGGTGTTGTGTCGCTCACAGGCTTAGCTTTGTAGCTTTGATCCTCCACCGAATTATAGCTGTGTTATTGCAACTCATGTAATGCAGAGGTCCAGCAGGCCACGCATCTTTCGAGTGTAGGTGAACAATGTCAGACCCGGCTTTGCTAATTCCTTGCAATGAATTTATGGTCATTACTCATGTTCCAGTCAGGTTAACAGCACAGGTGTGCTCTTCTGTTTATATACTCAACCTCTCATCCATATTTATCAGCTCTGTCCTTCACAAAGCCTCCAAACATCAGTAACATGAACACACACCCACATAGCAAATGGACTTGAGGCCCAAATGGCCTTATTTTTTATTTAAATCCTCTGTATCCATGTGATGCTTGTTGTGAGGAACAGATTCAAATTCCAAATTCAAACCGCATTCATTGGCGATATGTACCTCCTTCCTCTGTAGCTATAGTAACAATTTAAAAATGTGTCGTTAAGAAATTTTACAACATGTTTTATGGCAGCTATATCAAATGCTCATTGGCTCTCGCCAGTTTCATCATAGATTGTGACATGCCGCTTTTTCGGTGATGCTTGTTTTGAATGAGAAACACACACCTTGACGTAGTGGATCGGCATAGTATTTTCAGCCTTTAACACCTTAAATTATGCCCTGCTCCTCGCACTACTATTACATTCTGCCAGAGAGGACTGCAACTACAATGCATCGTCATTTGGATTAATTTACTGTGGTACTGCCATTTGACACATCTGTAATAAATTATTATGATTAAGTTACATGATATGTGGGTTTTAAGTCTGATTTTCTTTTCAGTTGAATGTATTTTATTGGCATATTTTGTGTGTATATTATCCCAGATAGCAAGCAGTTTCAGCTCAGATCTGCCCACATTTGGCCCGGATGAATTTAACGCGGGCCAGATTCGGGCCGGTTATGGCCCATGTGTGGCCCTTGTCTTTAATCCAGTTCTGGGCCACTTCAGGGTTGTCATTCTTTGCGGCACTTGGTCTGAGGGAAAAGTGACTGTTTGGCCCCGATCTGGGCCAAGAAGACATTTGCTATGTGGGCATGGATAGGCTTGTACATTTTCTATTTCAAGGCCAGGCACAATAGTGATGACATGTACATTGCATTAAGCATGATTTAGAGAATCAAATAATAACAGGATTATGATTTTAAATCAAGGGTTATAGTCAGATTTTATCAAAGAGATCTGTAATACCACAGCATCTGCTAGTACAGGTGAGCCAATGGTAGCTGCTATGCCATCTCAATGGTAGCTGCTATGCAAATGCAGATTCCTTGGTTAGGATTAGGACTGCATGATATATCGAAATAAAACTGATATGGCAATGAGGCTTGGTGCAATTGTCAGATTGTACTAATGTTGTAGTACTTGAGACTGGCCTTGAGACCATTTTTGAAAATTTTCTCTCTGTGTCACGGTTGGTAAACCGTGATCTCGGGGTGTTTGCACTTTGTGGTGAAGTCTGTGTGTTTTGAGTCGGCACTGATTAGCTTGTAGGTGTCTCCGTCAATTGTCATCAGCAGCAGCTGTCACTCATTACTCATCCCCTATATATTGGCTTGTCTCACATCTTGTGTTTGTGAGATCGTTGTTGAATGTTGTGGACCTTGTTTGTTAGCTTCAGTGTTGTCTGCGTTTGGATGTCTGTGTTTCCCCATGATCTCATCCACTCTATGCACTTCCACTCAGCTACAGACACTTACCTTCGGCTCTATTCACCGCAGTTCCTGTGCCATCCTCTCCTGCTGCCTACTCACCGCCATCATCCGGATTACTCACCTTCTCACCGCCATCATCCGGATTCCTCACCTCCTCACCACCACCTCGGAGTGTTGTCTTCTCAGCCTCATTGTTCCCTTGTGTTTGTTTGTTCATCTCATTCCATTAAAACTGTTAACTCGCATCTGTTTCCAGAGTTTCCTTCACCCCACCGTAACACTCTGTCCCAGGACTTTGGATTTTATTTCAAGAATGGTCAAGACTACAACTGCAGGGATATCACTTAATTGCCAGTGTAATCTGAATTATTTGTTAACATCATGTGATGAGATGTAAAACTTCCTTGTTCAAATGTAATATTGATAAGTGCAATATGTTAAGAGCAAGAGAGCTGTTTAAATATAAAATACATTTATCGGGCAAGCTTTCAGATTAATTTGTGGTGTGCTGTTTTGGTCTTGATTCAGTCTTGTCCTTGGTCTTGTTCTGGTTTTAGGTGGTCTTAACTACAACACTGCATTGTGTATGTGGCAATTAAAAAAAAAAATTGTTAGTTTCAGAACAAATTGCCACATGAATGATGCAGTTGCTGTGTATCCAGCTGTTAAGAGATGCTGATATCATAGCAGAACTCAACAGTATGGCCTGGGTTATAGTGAAAAAACCATTGTACCCCCAGCCCCCTTTAAATCTTAGCACATGCAATTTGATTTGCATTAAGCAATGACATTTAGCTTTTTATTGCACTATATTGCACAGCCCTGACCTGGATTACAGTATGTCAGTTATGTTACAGTATACTATATCAAGTTTATTTTGATAAACCAAAGCACTGCCAATCTTGGTCATTAGTCTTTAATTCGTTAATGGGTTATACACAAATAATGGGTTTGTCAAAAGTGTTTGACTTGCATGGTCTCAGGATATTTGATCTGAATTTGTTGACGATCTATGAATGCTGCTGAATGAGTAAAAAAAAAAAAAAAAATGATAAATTCAAAACACGTTTTAATAAAATTTTGAAAATATTGAACCGGGAAAGTGAAAAAACTGGTTTTCTTTCTAGGTCATTTGATTCAGAAGTTAAAATTAAAACATATGTGAAATGTTGAACTTCTTATGACACTTTAGATAATTTGTGGAAGAGTCTCCAAATTTGGCAGGTTATATGAATGTATAGTGACTTTGAATTTAAAATGTATAATGCAATTCAGGCAGGTACTTTGCATCCATCTGTCAAGTCTGAACATACATGTAAGTATGTATTAAAGATTATATGTACATATGTACAAAGTTTTATATATATATAAACTTTTAATAAAAACTTACATGCATGTTCAGACTGGACAGATGGATGCAAATTACCTGCCTGAACAGCCCAGACCCAATTAAATAGCAATTTCCGTTCTTCATCTTAATCGGCCAAATTGTTCAGCATTATATTCCGCCAGACTCCCCATCACTCATCCTGAGAGGACATCCATCTAGATTATCATTCCTGTGCATCCAATATATATATATATTCAAATGGCAGTTGATGGTGTATAAGCTTGAGTCATTCCAACCCTATATTTTGTAGGCAAAAAAATATATTAAACTCTTCAAACAGCAATGTTCTATACAATGTTTGATAGTGACCATTTCTAACAAACTCAAAAAAATAAATAATAATAATTCTGGGTTACTATTTAGAATAATAACAACATGGCAAAATAAATAGCAAAGTAATAAATCAAACTTACTTTAGGGAGGGGAACAGACATTAAACAAAATGCAACAGACATTTTTCTTTTTAAACATTTATGTTCAATTCAGTGTCACTTGCTGTTTGTCCTGTAATTGTAACATTTATTAGTGTACTTGTTTCAGGGCTGGAAATCCAAATGAAATGATGCTATGAAGCACTGACTTACTGTCGAATGATTCATGATCAGATGATATTAAATCTGACTGTAGACCCATGTCAATTACTCTGAAGGGTTTTTAGCATATTCTGCTTTGCCAGCACTGCAGTAAAAATCAATACAGCAAGTTTAGTCATATCTGTATGAAAATCTCATTTCATTCAAAGCCACAGATCCATCATTAAGGCAAACACCGAATGCTGGGGCATTTCTTCTTGCACATTAGCCAGATCATTTGTGAGTGCATCGACTGTGCTAGAACCTCTATCATTTAACCAAGCACTGTGACAGCGAGCTACAAACTGCACCTACAGGGGCAAGTGGGGTGAGTCGTCACTTTTCACTTCGTTTAAATTAGCAATCATGAGGGACTGCTGTCAGGTGACATGGGAGGAATTCATTAGATCTGGAGCAGCCTCAGTACCCACCGACCGAGATACGCCAACTCTCTAGATTTCTGGAAACACAGGAGGAGCTACTAGCTATTATTATATTTAACTGTTATTTGGACTTCCATGTAATTTGCACAATGTAAAAAGGGAACACAAACATAAAATACAATAAATAAATATAAAATAATGAATGAACTACACCATGGTCGCATGACTTCAACATCACTACTAAAAAACTAAACAAAAAAAAAGACCCTTAAACTTTAGTTTAGAGTAAGTTGTTTCTTGTTTCTATATCAAAAATCATTTACACTCTAATGTGACAAAGTATGGAAGAAACGATCTGACCTGACCAGATGTTGGACAAGTTATGAAAGTAATTACTTTTCATCTCTTGCTCCATTGATTTCACTCATGGCCATTACACAGATCTATAGGCTTTAGTGGAGAACAGGCACGAGTGCTCAAGTGTGCAATAGTCAAGCTCACTAATAATGCCATAACCAACATCATATCTGTCTAATGATGTTATATCTCATCACAATGCCCTGCTGATGTCGACTCAGACAAGTCATTTACTCATTCTTGGAGATTTCTTTATGCTTAGTTTGTTTCATGACAGACTGAATTCTTGTTAGTTTGCCTATTGTGATTATGCAAAGTGGTCTACAGCATATTTATAAGCTCTTAATTGTATGGATGTTGGGTCAAACTGGGGTTAAACCCAGAAGCCCAGATCTTCTCCCATTAGGTTTCCTCCGAGACTAAAGCAGTCATTTAAGTCCGCGTCTATATTTAACTTTGAGCTTTTTCCATCTTCAGTGAGGCTCATTCTCTCTGCCGTCACCCTGGAATTCATCCATCAATGTATTTTGGCATAAATCCAGCTGAGGATCAGAGACAGGCACACTTCCCTCCATGCTGAAATAAATTTTAATGTGTGCTTTCCTGTTAAAGCATAAAGAAGTGTCTAATTATTGATTTTATGGCAAGCGTAAATAACATTATTGTGTCTTGACAAAACATCTAGATGAAAGATGCATCATGTAGATGAACTGGGACACAGCATCAGTGATGTATCCTTGGGTCATTGGGTGTTTCAAGTCTTTCAACATCAGACACCATAGCACAAGTGACCCAGCCGGGGTAGATCAGATCCTGACCTGTGTCCCAGCAGCAGTTGCCCATGGTTCTGTCCTCTTAATCCAAAGCCACCTAGTGAGCTTCAGTTGTGGATCAGATCATCTTTCTTTTCACCTCCCTTTTACCTAGAAGCGTGAATGATTTGCCGAGTGATCACCCTACAAAACCTCCAGCAGCCCACCTCCAGAGGCTCAATGAGTCCAGCCCGGCCTCTTGCACTCTTCAACTTGCTCTTGGTATTTAAGATGGTCATATGATGTGATTTCAAGTTTCCCTTTCTCTTTGGAGTGTTACAAGGTCTTGGTGCATAAAAAAGATTTGTAAAGTTGCAAAGACTAAATTCTCAAACACAAAGAGTTATACTTTATAAAAGTTTAGACTCATCCGAGTCCTCCTTAAACGCCTCATTTAAACACGCCCCCAGATGTCTACGTCAAGATGTGGGAAGATTTGCAGAACGCTGCCCAAATGTTCAGGCAAAAAAAAGAAGGCGTAATTCTCGCTGTTGATGCAGGCGTCATGTTGCAGAGATGCTGTGTTTAGTTGTGAAAGCCAAGCTACTTTTTTTTGCCTTCCAAAAAGAGGACACAACTAGAAATCAGTGGTTAAGTTGTATTTTCAACACTGCTGTATTTAACCCATATATTCAGATGTGTGCATCACATTTTATGGAGGACTTTTCCTGATCCTGGGAGAGAGGACCACAATGCCAGCTGTTCTGACTCAAAGATTGTAAGGAAGTTTACAACAGAAAGGATTTGCCACTGTTAATTCAAATGCTAGTTTTGAGCAGTGTAGAGCAGCGGTTCTCAATTTCAGTCCTCGCGTCCCCCTGCTCTGCATATTTTGTATGTTTCTTTTATGGCTTCAGACATTTGTTCTATTTGAGCGTAAGTGCCCTGCAAAGTGGACATCACAGGATATTCCACCATGATTCCAGTTTGAAGTGAATGTATATGTTCCATTCAAAGTGCACTGAAGATCTTACAAGGCAGAGTAAGATCCTGCAAGATCAATTGCTTGATGGAATCTGAAACAATGTCTCACTTTTATCCCAGACATGGAGGTTTGTTGTACTTGGTGAGACATCGTAGACGGTTTAGACTGAGAACCTGATTCAATGTAATCACGATCTTACGTTGCTGAACGTTATGCCATTTAGTCCAAGCTCCTTGCTGTCCCATTCCCACCATCCTGCTAGCCCTTACTTCCTCCACACCTGCCCATACTTCCTCTTGAACAAGATGTTGACACTCTTTGCCTTGAGCATTGTCAACTCTCATAACTGGGAAGTAGCAAAAGACTGCAAACCCTGTTGCTGTGGGCCCCACCAACACCTTGTGCCCCTAATTTTCTGCACTCCATTTCCTGCCTGTTCACACCTCTATGCAAACTGCTGCCATCTTTGAATCCCTGGACTCTCTATAGTGCCATACTTCCCATGTTCTTGCCACCATGAGCTATTCAGTGAGGCTGCTCATTGGGAGTTGCAGGATGTTGCTGGTGCTGTACAAAGCAGCACTGCTCAGACTGTGAGGTAGACCAAGACACCTTCGCAGATAGCTGCTGATCTTCCTCTCCAGAGCCTTAATAGTTGTTGTGGGCACTTTAAACACTAGCAAGGGCCAAAGGATCCGGGTCAGGCTAGAATGCTGGTAAATCCAGGCCTTTAACCTCCCTGGAAGACCTGATTTGTCCACCTTACTAAGACAAGTCTCTGGCTCTTCACTAGATTCCTGAATGGAGGTAAAGTCTTTGAGGCTACAGTCAAAGAGCTAGATCTATTTCATCTAAAAAAAAAAAAAAAAAAAAAATCTGCTGCTATTTTTACCTTTTTGGAGCTTGACAGCTGCTAGTCACTGTCTTCCACTGCACTTACAAGAGAAGTGTGAACAATCATATCTTCATGAGCTGAGGATTGGGACTTTATAACTATAAAGAATTCAGAATAAGACGTTTTTGCTATTCACTTTAATAAATGGTCTGACTGGACTGAAGTATATATATATATATATATATATATATATATATATATATATATATATATATATATATATATATATATATATATATATATATATATATATATTATATACTAAATATATTACTAAATCAAACTAAATCCATTAATGTTCCCAGCATTTTTTGAAGCCAATGGCTAATATAATACACTCATGATATATGTGTGAAATAGTCCAATCCCATTTAATTTAACATTTGAGATAGACTGAAATTACACTGTATATATTTGAGAACATAAAACATTCATTGACTAATCCATTGGTTGATTTAAAAACAGACACAAGAGAGATGGTTAAACAGCCAATCAGATTTGCGCTATTCACAGATGGTGATAATCTCAAAATGACCAAATAAATGCTGATGGACCTCATCTCTAGTTTTAAGTTAACAGTGTGTGGAGCAGGAGCATTGAGACAGATTTCACAACTGAAGTGTAGAGCTTGTGCTGTAATGACAGGGTGATGTTTCATATACTCAAGGGCAGATATCTCTTCCAAAGCAATGACCTTTGAAGGCTATTATCTTTTGCCGTCAGTTGATGTTAAATCTGCACATCTCCTCTGCAAAGTGTCAAGGTAAGAGCTTGGGGTGTGAAAAATCTGTTGTTTTTGACAACAGTATCTCTTACATGTTTGGAAATGACATCTATTGATTTTTGAGGCTGATGAAGCAGAATATAACGTCATATCCGACCACAGGTCAAAACTGTATTTGTTCAAGGCCAAACTCCGATAGAAATTAGTGGCATTTTCAGTGCTATAAGGAAAGTCAGAGATTATTACCTTTCAAATAATGTCCTTTCAGACCTGTGGAACATCTGCTTTATTTTGAGACATAAATGTTTTTTTCTGTATTTTTGATCAAATAAATGCAGGCTTGATGAGCAGAAGAAACTTCTTTCAAAAACATTAAAAATAGTAATGTTTCCAAACTTTTGGCCTGTACTGTATCCCCCCAAAACTGCACAACTGTAGAGTAAAACATTAATAAAAAAGTGATAATAAAAAAATGCGTCTTAAAACTGACATGATTGTACAAAATCACAGTCTGGGGACTCAAAACTCAGAACAACTGCTAACATTAAGTATAAGGTAAAAATAACTGCCATGAAATTATAGTATCTTACTCCTATGCAATAAATTGTTCTTACACTACATCTCTTTACCTCTGTCTTTATCCTCTTCTCTTCTTTTTGGCACTGTATCTATCGCAGACTATGCTCATTTATAATGTGTCATGTAAAGTCGGCCTTCCGTCATAATCAGGAAACTTTCACGTGTCTAGAACTGGCACGAGCTGCCAGGCCCGTTTCTACGAGCTGTGTGTTAACAAAAGCAGTCTACATTGGATGCGGCGTCGGGCACGCTACACAACAAATTACCAACAACTGATCGTGCGCGCGCTCTGTTTCTGACGCATTTCAAGCACTCGATGGGCGGGGGAAGATTGAAGAGGCGGACTTTTTTTTTTTTTTTTTTTGCTTTATTTGGTAGTATTTCGAAATAATGTTTTTTAAATAGTAGCCTATTATAAAAAACAAATATATGTAAAAAAAAAAATACAAAAATAAAAAAATTCACTCGTTCACTCATTCTGGCGCCCCTATGGATGAGTATTTAGCATTAGCATTTTCCTATGCCGCCTACGCCGTGGGCCGGCCCTGAGCAGTGACATCACGTACCTACATCAAGTATGTGTCTACTGTGCTTGTGCACAGTGATGTAAGGTATGTCTATAACATGCATGCGCATTACCGTGGTGAAAGCGCATGTATGTGTAATTTGTATTGCGTGATGACATAAGTTGTTTCGAGTCGTGTGTGACGTGACACATCATTACAACGCATGCACATACTTAACAGAATACCTTAATAAAATGTTGAAGTATTAAAGAATATTAAGGTGGAAAAAAAGAAGAGAAAAACAATATAATACAGCAAACCGCACATATAGGCTACATTATTGCAACAATGTTTCACCTGAAGTAAAATTTTACGGAATTACAGCATTTATTCTTTAATATCTGTATAGTATTTTATTTACAATATAATAACATTCTGTTTCATTTTACTTCACTGTGTATTTTGTAATATTATAGCCTACTATTATGGCACCTTATATATTTCTTCTTGAGCTATTCAAGATTAAAAGATAAAAAGCAGTCATCAACTCTAGTGGTGCAGATAGTAAAATGTGTGTTGTTCACAATTTGATGCAATCAACCGGGATTCGAATCTGTCCAATTATTTTTTTTTCTTCTCCCTTTTCAAATGTCAAATCACATCAGAAAAGCATTTATTTTCAATAAAAATGAAGGAAATAATCAAAAAGTTATGAGGGAGGGCTTTATTGCCCTAATAAGGTGCCATCCATTTAATAATTAATATTAAATTATATCAATAAGTTATTGCATACTGTTTTATAATGTACTATATATATATATATATATATATATATATATATATATATATATATATATATATATATATATATATATATATATATATATATTATAATGTATTTTTATAATGTATTCAATTATCTCTTCCTTCTCTGCTAATGTCTCCACTGCTAAAAGGACATACTACCATAACAAAATGAACAATTCGTCTAATTCTCACATTCTTAAAAAAAAAAAAAAAAAAAAAAAAAATTCTCGCTCGTCATTAACATATCCTTCCACACTGGTGTTTTTCCCTCATCATTTAGACAGGCTTGTATAACTCCACTAATTAAGAAACCCACCCTCAACCCATCTTTTTTAGAGAACTACAGACAAGTTTCCCTTCTTTCTTTCAATGCAAAAACACTTGAACGAGTTCAACCAAGTCTCTGCCTTTATCACACAGAACAACCTCCTTGACAGCAACTAATCTGGTTTCAGAAGTGGACATTCAACTGAGACCGTCTTGCTCTCATTTGTTAAAGCCATTAGACCGGCAAGAGCGGAATCCAAATCTTCTATACTTATCTTGCTTGATCTGTCCGCTGCTTTTAACATGGTTAATCACCAGATCCTCATGTCAAACCTACTGACACAGGGCATCTCAGGAACCACACGCCAGTGGTTTGAGTCTTACCTCTCAGATAGGTCCTTTAAAGTATCTTGGAGAGGTGAGGTGTCCAAGTCACAACATCTAACTACTGGGGAACCTCAGGGATCATTTCTTGGACCACTTCTCTTCTCTGTCTACATGGCATCTTTAGGTTCTGTCATTCAGAAACATGGATTTTCATACCACTGCTATACTGATGACACTCAACTCTACCTCTCATTCCATCCTGATTATCTGACGTTAGCGGCTCACATCTCAGCTTGTCTAACAGACATTTCTTACTAGATGAAGGACCATTACATTTAACTCAACCTTGTCAAGACAGAACTGCTTGTTGTTCCAGCAAACTCATCGTTTCATCAAAATTGCACCATCAAGTTAGGCACATCAACCATAACTCTTTCAAAAACAGCCAGAAACCTTGGAGTTATGATTGATGTTTAGCTAACTTTCTCAGACCACACTGCTAAAACTGTCCGGTCCTGCAGATTTGCTTTATTCAGCATTTAGAAGACATGAAGGCCCTTTCTTTTGGAACATGCTGAACAACTCTTTGTTCAAGCTTTTCTTCTTTCCAGGCTGGACTATTGCAATGCTCTCTTGGCAGGTCTTCCAGCCAGTTCTATCAAACCTTTACAATTAATCCAGAATGTGGCAGTTAGACTTTTTTTTTTTTTTTTTAATGAACCGAAAAAGAATACACATCACACATCTTTTTACCAATTTGCACTGGCTACCAATAGCTGCTCGCATAAAATTGAAGGCATTGATGTTCGTGTACAAAACCACCACTGGATCTGCACCCCTTTGCCTAAATTCATTACTTCAGACGCATGTGCCCTCTAGAAGCTTGCGTTCTGCAAGTGACTTATATATCATTGCTCTTTTGTTGTTTTTGATTGCTTCAATTGTCCTCATTTGTAAGTCGCTTTGGATAAAAGTGTCAGCTAAATGACTAAATGTAAATGTAATGTAAGAGGTGCAGATAATTGCCACTATTTACAATTAGTATAAATAGCAGAAAATCCTGCTATTTTAACAGTGTAAATATAATCTATAGTGGCAAATAGCCACTGCCTTTCTTATTTTAATTTTACCTCTGCCATGTTTCTTGTTTATTTATTTATTAAGTATATGTTTTATTTTGCTTTGCCAATTTTTTGCATGTGAAATATATAAGCCAATAAAGTAGTTTTAAGTTCAATTGAAAACATAAAGTATATTTTCAGTGTCTGCATCCCATTTTATGCATGGTGCCTAAAAAAAAAAAAAAGAACCAAACCAGAAAATATAATTCTATATCCAAATATAGATTAAGACTATAGACATGACACAAGAAAGAAAAAAAAAAAAAATCTACTCATTCTGAATTTCACCTCCATCACTGATAAAACAATCAAACAAGCTGTAGCCCTCAAATTCTTTGAATGAATAAAACCCATGCAGTACTCCTGCCATTCCCCACACACCCAGGTGGGCAGTCTTTAAATATCTCACTTCACTGTAGGCACTGGGTCAGTGAACATGGCACCCTGAACTCTGGTTGTATTGTGCAGAAAATGCACTCCAGTTCATGACATCTAATTCACATAAACGAACAAACAATATTAAAGCAATATTAAATAAATTTGAAGAAAAGCAGAAGAGCCATACAACAAAAATATTTTTAATATATTTTTAAATATCACAGGATGGTGTTATAAAAAGTATTATTTGCTTTGTCTGTAAAGTACCTAAGATACTTAACTTATAACCAGCATTAACATCAACTAAATTATTAAAGTTTGTCAAGTCAAAATTTAGGTTGGCTTGGCTTGAGAAAGCATAGCCTGAAAGTTTTAAGACTTTTTGAATTTGAAAATTTGACAGTTGAGGGCAATACAATCTATCAGAGAGAAAAATAATAATAATAACAAATAAAACAGATAGTTGAGAGGAGACAGACAGAAAGATGAAAAGAGACAGACACTCATACTATTTACAGTACTCACTACATGGTAAAGAGTTAAAGAACTATCTAGCCACATGAAGTGGGCCTCTCCTCTGAATTTCATCACACTGACAACGTCCCTAAAAGTCATATGAAATCACATGAAGGTAAATTTAACAGGTAAGACTTTACAATGTGTCATTGAGAAACCCCTAGTTAATGTATTAATTAGCATGAACTAACAATGGACAATACATCTGTAACAGTACATATTAATCTTTGATAATGTTACTTAAAGAAAAAGGTTAGAAATACGATTTTTTTTTTTTTTTTTTTTTTTTTTTGCATGCAACCATCAATGCCATTCCTTATATTAATAAAGTCTTTCTGCTCTATTTTAAGACATCTTTAAAGGCTAATATTTTGACGAAATTTAAAGACCAGCACTTCGAATACTCTATCATAAAACATGTCATAAATGTTTGAAATCACATACATTTGCAATGGCACTCTATGATTATGACCAAAGCATCCTTACAATTAAAATCCATTAACACAAACGCAGATTTAAAAATGCCACCGAATCTCAAATCCACCATACCTTTCAAACATCTGGAAGTGAATGAACCTGGACATGCGCATTAACGCCAGTCACTATGGCGCACACGCGTATTTATGGTAAATACCTGTATGTAATGTCTCCACGTTACTGCGTATGCATTTTATAGACATACCTTACGTGACATGCACGGTAAACAGATAAGTGACGTACATATGTCACAGTGCTACAGTCTGCAGCGAGGAGTAGCCTACTTGTGAATGGGAAGAGTTTTGGCATCTTTGACAAAATTCCTCTTACCTAATAAAGTTGTTGAAGTCTCTATTAAAATTATCCATAATTGTTACCCAATTAATTATAAACTTGCTAAATCTAACAATAGTATTTGACCCAATTGCTCCTTTTGCCTTCAGTATGAAGAAACGATCAACCACTTGTTTTGGGACTGTACTTACTGTATTGTCTACTGGATTGATTTTTCCAGTTTTGTTAAAATATATTTATATTCAAACTTTAGTTTAACCCCCAAAATTGTGTTTTTTGGTTATTCTTTGAATTTAGACCCTTCTCACTGTAAACCGATTATTAATTTATTGCTTTATCTTGCTGAATTTTTCATTCATAAGTGTACATTTTCAAATAAAACTCCCTATGAAAACTCTTTAAGAAACTCTAATAATTCTATTGCATGTAAGACTGTTTCATGGTGTAAGTTGTAGAAGCTAACATAGTTTGCTTTTGGAGTATTGTTTGTAACCCTCATTGTCTTTTTTCATTATTTTATATTTTTAATTGGATTTGTTGTTGTTTTTTTATTGCATAAAAAGTAGCCTACTTGTGGGGTGTATTTATGTCTTGCTTCCCTGTTTTTGGATGTTTGTGCAAGTTTGTAAAAAAACTAAATATATAATAATTATTATTATTATTATTATATACCACCCCAGTCTAGGGGATGGGAGGGAGTAATAAAGAAAATGGAGGAAAAATGGGAGTTTTTTCCCCCCTTCTACTGAATCACACAACCACACAAGTAACGTGAAAACAGAATAGAATTTATTAAACACAAGGAAGCAAATATAACTTCAGGAGGGGTCCAGGCCAACATAAAACCTACTAACTCCCAAAAACAAACCTAACTAACCTACAAAATAAAAAGAAAACAAAATACAAAAGATTACCCTAACTCCCTAACTGATCTTAAACAGGAGAAAAAGTATAATCAAAATAAATAGCAGCCACCTCCCTACAGCTTCTCATGAAAACTAAAGAAAACAAAAATAAACCTTTGTTCTAACAACAAAAGAAAATAACTCACGTTTGGGCTGAATAAATCCTCCCACAAGAGGACCACTAGAAATTCATCAACAAACTTCTAATCACAACAAAATCAGCTACAAACTCTAGTGACATCAGCAGAAGGTACTCTCGCTCCAAATTCCCACCTCCAGACATCGCAACTCTGTCTTTTATCTTCAAGCATTTCCTCTTGTGGGCCAATCAGGATAGGGCAGTCATCAGAAGAATCATCCACTAATTGGTCTTCACCTGTTAGTCCTTGTCAGCACTTGAGAGGGCGAGAGAAAAGAACACACAAGGCACATACACAAGAGACAGTCCCAATTAAGTAGGCCCTGGGACGTAACATATTATTATTATTATTATTGTTGATGTTGTCGATAATTTCGACTAATCATTTCAGCCCTACTGTGAGTAAAACTTTATGCTCATTGGTCAGATTGCACAGAGAGAAATCATTCTAATATTCTGATTTGCTGCTCAAGAAAACATTCTGATTATTATCAGTGTGGAAAACAGTTGTGCTTTTTCACTTTTTTTTTTTTTTTTTTGTGGAAACCATGAGATATTAAATTGTTGAGGATTAGAACAGAAAGTAATAAATAAATAAATAAATAAATAAATATTTTGTTTGTTTGTTTTTAATATCTAAACTTTCGACCATAATGAGTATTGATTCCCGCTCTAACTGATCATCTTGTGATCATCAGGTGATCTTAGGCTGATTATTTTGGTGTGGATTTGTAAATGATTGCCATTTTTCAATATGCTGAAATAAAGCAAGGTATAAAATGCAGCAGATTATGTAACAAATGAGCCAGGTGTTCCTCACTGTGTTCATCAAGCAATTGGAAGGATGGTGCACAAACACCAACAACCCAGCAGACGTAGTTTTTACCCTTTGAAATGTTAATTGTAAGATGACATTTGACATTTCTACAAAATAATAATTTACAGGCACATAGTCATTCAGTCATAATTGAATTC
Organism: Carassius auratus; assembly: GCF_003368295.1. Classification (NCBI taxonomy): domain Eukaryota; kingdom Metazoa; phylum Chordata; class Actinopteri; order Cypriniformes; family Cyprinidae; genus Carassius; species Carassius auratus. The sequence goes on along the minus strand of NW_020528035.1, from coordinate 2,660,017 downwards.
ACTGTGGTCAGTTTATCTTTTAATTACATTTCGATCGTATTTATTGAATTAGTTTTTAAAGTCCCAGGTGTCTGTGAAACGCATTTCTTCCATTATGTGCGTTTGCGACGGTAAAGCATTTGGTCACACTGCAGGCACACAAATGAGCTGGAATTTGGGCTTTGAAAGGCTCTTTTCAAAGCGCACCAAGCTGAAATACTTCCAACATGTTCTTTCATTGACATTCGCTGCTGCTCTGATGATAAGAAAAATGACCATGTCTCTGAATGCCAGTGAATCACTAAAAGGCCTGCTAGCACGCCTTATTGTAGTGTTTATTTTGAGACGAGGCATCATGTGACATTATCATATTTACTGGCGGGAAATTGCGTATGCAAGTGGGGGAGATCGCTTTCTGTTGATAGTATCTCAGATGCGCCTTTGAGGGGGAGGACTTTTGTCAATTCTGTATAAGACATCAAAATCCAGCATGCAAAGTAGCTCTAACTGTATTAATATTTGGAAATTAAGCATTTTCCTTCACACGCTATCAGTGTTATCCCAACAGGAGGTCACAGAACAAATCTCAGAGCAGTTATCCTCAATAAACAGTGTTTTCTCAGTAAAACACCATATCTGTGATCTCCATGGGTTTGATTGCCTCCGTGTCTTCTTCGATCCTGACTGCAGAAAAAAAGGACGGCCATTAGATTTAGAGTTAATCTGCTCAAGTGCACTCTGGGATTTATTCAGCAGCAGCGCGTGACTTGAACGGCCCTCATCCACTCACCTGAGCGAGGAGGCATAAAGAGGATTATCAAAATCCTGTTATTAAATATTGATAATAATGCTGTGATGTCTCCCATAGCTGATAAGCTCTTCTCATATCTCTTGGGAGTGTTTAAGCTTATAAGTGTTGATGGGTAGCTTTTTCTCTTCACTTCTGAATCACATCGGTGACAGAAAATATAGTTCAGTCCAATTAAAATGCAGTGATTTACCAATGTTTGCACATTTCTATGCTTACTGGAGAAGCAGTAAGTATTAGCTTAGCAAGATGCTAACACCAAACTTTATGGGAAACATGCAGTGCAGCTTAAGTGTGCTTCATAAGGAGAGTTACATAGAGTTGAATCAGTGATCAGTCAATGCTGCTTTAGGGGCCATTGAACAAATTATATGTTCCTGTGTTTAATTTGCAAATGTAAAAGTGCAGATTTTAGTGCAAAAACAAGGGAGGATGGATGGATTGACCAGTTGCCATGACTTACTGATATTATCATGTACTGACACAAATTTGTTGCTCATTGTTAATTAATGTGTAGATAGAGACATATGTTTCTAAATAGCACCAGATTAGGGTTATTTGACCTGTAAAATATTTAAATAGAAAACAATTCTGTGAAACTGTAATACTATTTAATAATATTAAAATGTTTGATGTACTTCTGATCAAATAAATGCAGCCTTGGTGAGTAGAAGAGACTTATTTAAAGACCATTAAACCATAGATAGCCAGCTAGCTTGATAGCTGGATAGACAGACAAACAGACAGATAGACAGTCAGACAGAGAGATTCTGTCTGGACATTTCTACTATGCCTTTTAAGACTGAGCAGCTGGACCAAGTGTGCTTGATTGGGGGGTTGGAGCTAAAATCAGCAGGAACAGGACTGGGAACCCCTGCCATGAACAAAACAAAACAAAGTTATACAGTACAAGTTATACAGTATTCTGTGTGAATGGCCCTCAGAAGGTAGCAAGCCATAAACAGAGTGTGTGAGAAAGGTAACAAGGTTGTAAAATGTAGCAGAAGTGGACTTTCCTCTCAGTCTCTATCTGGATTATTGAAGCATCTATGCACAGGCTCAATGTTAATTTTCTGCTGAGGCTTATCTGAATGTGTCATTTGACAGAGTACAAAATAAACCAAAATAAAACTTTCTGTAATGTTTGTTTGCTCCTCTATAATTAGACGGGCTCCTTGTGTGTGTGTGTCCTCATCCCTCTGTGTTTTCATGTTATCAGGCATGTGTTGGGCTCCAGATAGGTGGGCCATTTTAGACAGTTTCTTTGCTTTGCTTCGGACTTGTGCGCTATCAGCTGCGAACACATGGACACAGAGGGCATTACTAGTGACTTTTACCCAGCAGGTGGTCAACAGCCGCTAGACATGCTGAAAGTTATAGCTGTGGCTGATAACTGCCATTTGCTGTGAAGGTCTTCATTGCTTCCTTCCCCATATAATAAATATTCAGCTGTGATGGGCCTGAGATTTGCCTGCCGGACATAAATGTCACTGTTGTGATAAAATATACATAAACTTTATGCTGGTGATGTTGTAAGGAGCGTTTAGTGCTGGAATTATTGGGGTTGTGACGGGTCATTGCGGACTACAGAGGAGACGACAGCGCTGGGCTGAGAATAGATTTCTTCTCCCGTAAGTATGAGTAGCATGACTCATTTTTAGAGGAACGCCTGTGGCTACACTCTGCTGTACCGAGTCTTTACTCATTTTGTCTGCTGTTTTTTTTTTTTTTTTTTTCAGCAACTCTGGAGAAAATATTGATAGATATACCAGAGCTGAATTGGATTCTTAGGAGCCACATTCAAGGTCTCTGTTTCTTTTATTACAGGGCTTTCTGGAAGACGTGTTTGATGAATTGACAGTCGCGTTATTGTGCGATCAGATCTTTGTGTGATTCTGAGCTGTGGGATCGACCGCTCTCCCGGGCCAGGGAATTTCTAGTTTCATGTCTCTCATATCACTCCTCAGTCTTTTTTTCTGCTCACATAATGCAATCTTTAACTGTCAAATCAATATTTCACATCCATTTATTTATTTATGTAGATGAATATTTAGCTCAACCCAATCACCCTTCCAGGGTTAATTTGGAGATTATGATCAGCTGACTATACATTAATGTTCTTCTCATATTTCAAAGGAAATTATCTGTATGTATTAGACATGCAGTTATGAGCTCATAATAATGGAAACAATACATACTGTAACTTTTAACAACATATGGCTACCATTCAAAATTTAAATAAATCTCATATGATACTTCCTTAAAGTAGCGTAGACAGATTTATTTATTTATTTATGAAAGAAGCTTTGTTTACACATCAATACTGCATTTATTTGACAAAAAAAATAAAAAAAAATAAATATATATATATATATATATATATATATATATATATATATATATATATATATATATACAGTATTGTTCAAAATAATAGCAGTACAATGTGACTAACCAGAATAATCAAGGTTTTTAGTATATTTTTTATTGCTACGTGGCAAACAAGTTACCAGTAGGTTCAGTAGATTGTCAGAAAACAAACAAGACCCAGCATTCATGATATGCACGCTCTTAAGGCTGTGCAATTGGGCAATTAGTTGAAAGGGGTGTGTTCAAAAAAATAGCAGTGTCTACCTTTGACTGTACAAACTCAAAACTATTTTGTACAAACATTTTTTTTTTTCTGGGATTTAGCAATCCTGTGAATCACTAAACTAATATTTAGTTGTATGACCACATTTTTTTAAAACTGCTTGACATCTGTGTGGCATGGAGTCAACCAACTTGTGGCACCTCTCAGCTGTTATTCCACTCCATGATTCTTTAACAACATTCCACAATTCATTCACATTTCTTGGTTTTGCTTCAGAAACAGCATTTTTGATATCACCCCACAAGTTCTCAATTGGATTAAGGTCTGGAGATTGGGCTGGCCACTCCATAACATTAATTTTGTTGGTTTGGAACCAAGACTTTGCCCGTTTACTAGTGTGTTTTGGGTCATTGTCTTGTTGAAACAACCATTTCAAGGGCATGTCCTCTTCAGCATAGGGCAACATGACCTCTTCAAGTATTTTAATATATGCAAACTGATCCATGATCCCTGGTATGCGATAAATAGGCCCAACACCATAGTAGGAGAAACATGCCCATATCATGATGCTTGCACCTCCATGCTTCACTGTCTTCACTGTGTACTGTGGCTTGAATTCAGAGTTTGGGGGTCGTCTCACAAACTGCCTGTGGCCCTTGGACCCAAAAAGAACAATTTTACTCTCATCAGTCCACAAAATGTTCCTCCATTTCTCTTTAGGCCAGTTGATGTGTTCTTTGGCAAATTGTAACCTCTTCTGCACATGCCTTTTTTTTAACAGAGGGACTTTGCGGGGGATTCTTGAAAATAGATTAGCTTCACACAGACGTCTTCTAACTGTCACAGTACTTACAGGTAACTCCAGACTGTCTTTGATCATCCTGGAGGTGATCATTGGCTGAGCCTTTGCCATTCTGGTTATTCTTCTATCCATTTTGATGGTTGTCTTCCGTTTTCTTCCACGTCTCTCTGGTTTTGCTCTCCATTTTAAGGCATTGGAGATCATTTTAGCTGAACAGCCTATCATTTTTTGCACCTCTTTATAGGTTTTCCCCTCTCTAATCAACTTTTTAATCAAAGTACGCTGTTCTTCTGAACAATGTCTTGAACGACCCATTTTCCTCAGCTTTCAAATGCATGTTCAACAAGTGTTGGCTTCATCCTTAAATAGGGGCTACCTGATTCACACCTGTTTCTTCACAAAATTGATGACCTCAGTGATTGAATGCCACACTGCTATTTTTTTGAACACACACCTTTCAACTAATTCAACTAATTGCCCAATTGCACAGCCTTAAGAGCGTGCATATCATGAATGCTGGGTCTCATTTGTTTTCTGAGAATCTACTGAACCTACTGGTAACTTGTTTGCCACGTAGCAATAAAAAATATACTAAAAACCTTGATTATTCTGGTTAGTCACATTGTACTGCTATTATTTTGAACAAGACTGTATATATATATATATATATATATATATATACAAAAAATAATTAAAATAATAATAATACTAATAATAGAAATACTGTGAAATATCCTTCAAGTTTTTCTGCTATGATTATTTGTATTATTTCTTATCAAATTTGAAAGCAATTGAGCCGCTAATGTAATTGCAAATCTATTTTATATAATTTTTTGTTATACATTTTAAAGATTCAGAATTTTGTTTTCATCAGTGCACTCTTGCTAATGCATGCCTTCATTAATTTACATTTAGAAGACGCCTTTATCCAAAGTGACTTACAAATAAGGACAATGGAAACAATAAAAAACAGCAAAAGAGTAATGATATACAAGTGCTATAACAAGTCTTAGTCAGCTTAACTCAGTACACATAGCAAGGGCTTTTTAAATAATGTAATAAATAAAAAGATAGAATAGAAAAATAATAGAGCAAGCTAGTGTAAGAGGTCTTTTCCGAATTCAAACCAATTCAATAAAATCTTGGTTAAGGTATAAATTGAACATTTATGTTCAAAAGAAGATGAAACAATTGTGTGTGTGTGTGTATGTGTTTTTGTAGCATACTAATAACGTACTGATATGCAATATTATTTATAATCGTATATATCACTAGACAAAATAGATATTGAGGAATTGGTACTTAGTATCTGCCATATAAATTTGAGTCTTTAAAAACAAACTTGTTATTTGCCAATTGCCTCTATATATGAATAAGCAAAAAAGAAGACTCATACACATATGCTCAAACAATAAGCATTGACATGATTGGGTCGTTGTGGGGAGATGCGCTCAGGCTCTCTTTTATTGATTTCTGTCAGAAAAGCCACCAAAGATTTATAAGCGTTCAGATGAACAGTACTCCTGCTCCTCTCACCCACCATGCTCACTGGCTCCTGGAAGTTTTTCTTAATTGACTTTCTTCCAATCTGTAGAAACAATTAGCTAATAACTTCAAAGTAGAATTTACATACTCTGTTTTGTTGGTTTTGATTTAGGAGCGTTGTTCGCATAAACAGAGCCATTAATTTGTTTACTGTAATCACACAGTAAAATCTGCCCATTTCTTATCTGTTGACACAAATGGTAGCGATTACAACAGCCGAATCATTGTTCAAACAGTGTTAATCTTCATCCTGCGTGGTTGTGCAGCGAGACAGACTTCCCCCAAATGCTCCTGATTGTAATTCGTCTCCAGTCGGTCTGGGAGCCTCAGAGGTCTGTTAAGAGAGCAGACGGAGAGCTTTTAGCTCATTTTTGCAGTCGGGAAACTGGAGGAAGCGTGTGCGTCGCTACCGAGCCCTGAAGCTGCTCCCGTCGCCCAGCTGCAGGATCCTGGAGGTCTTCTTTTCTATCTTTACATCTGTCATTCAGATACATGTTTCAGGCTTTGGTTACTGTGCTCGGGGCTAGCCAGAGGCTCGGGTTACCCTTAATGTGAGCTGGACTGTGTGCGTGTGTGTGTGTGTGTGTGTGTGTGTGTGTGTGACTGCTGGGTATCGGAAATCCACGAATGCTCCTCAAATTCGAAGGGGCTTGCTTTTAAAGGAATGGAATAAATTTAACATTCTGTGCAACACAAAATCAGAAGTTTAGCAGAGTGCATCATAATGCATCATAATGGGGACAAAATAACGCCATAATTTTGGTCTGTTTCTCACTCAAAGCTATCGTATGACTTTGTATGATTTTGGACTTGGAATGGCAGATGATGCTGATGTTTTAGAGCAGGGTGGCTGTATATATGATACCACACTGTAAATTTAAAGATAAACCTGTTTTGTGATTTTTCAATTATGCTAGTTAAATTTATTTAGATTATTTAGTGAGTGTTTTAGAAGAATATTTTTTTACTTCCTTAGTTCCTGTTATAACAGGAGCACTCTGGACATTCTGCAGAAATTGCATATTTATGTTTCTCAAATGAAAGAAAGACAGAAAATCATTCAGGTTTGGAATGACAAGGGAGTGAGTAAATGATCAGGGTGAGGTATCCCTTAAAGAAGCAGACTTGTTACATTCTGTAGGCTGGTCTGTTTACATGAAATATTTAATGCAGAAATGAAGGGTCTCTTTCAGAGAAAATATTTGTTTCATTCTGGGAAATAATACTGACAAATCACTTGTCATCGGGGCAACATAATAACATCCAGATATAATAAGTTCAGCCTTAAAAGCATCTGTAATACAATTAATTATCTGAAGCTAAAGCATATAGTTTTATATGTATAAAGCACTTCTGGGAAAATCTCTGTATTGCAGGACAAAAGCCAGTTGAGAGATTGATGATACACATAGTTTGGATATGAAACCACCATTTATCTGCAGTTTTTGAAGAATGTTAATGATGTTCCACTTCATCTGAAGCAACAGTGAGACAGAAGCCCTGTAAGTAAATAAATAAACAAATTTCTGTTGTCTGAACATCAGCTGTAATCAAAACCATGTCTGTAGCAACACTTTGACACTTTGCCACCATAAAATCTGCACGACTCTGGGGAAGAAGTTGAATGCCCTATGCTTACGAAGACATTTGGGCCAATTAAGGCTCTCCTTACGGAGTTAAGTCTCACAATCTAACACAGGTCTGACACTCAAACTCTGCTGATGGGTGAGGAAAAGAGTGCCAACAGAGCATCTAATGCTAGATTGGCATCTGAATGCTATTTGAGGGTCTGCTTCCCAGACAGCTCTTCCAGCCACTTTGAGTCTGGAGGTGCGACCTCACTGTCAGCACTTCAGCGTTTCAGCACTGGACAGCTCCCGCCATTGCCAGCCTCTCTTGTGTTCCACACTAGGAACGGATAATTAGCCACAGAGCAGATGAACGGGAGTACAGCAAAACTGACAGTGTGCCTGTCTGTTTCTGCAACAAATTTTGAATGGTTTTGATGGATCTACTTATCCTCAGTTTTGCAATGGCTTGAAGGGCTGATGTTAGCTGGAGTTTGTACAGACTCATCTTTTTTGTTTGTATTCAGACATTTTAGTCGCTTTTGATTAAAGATAGATTATAGCAGCCTTGTGTCTTGCTGCCATTCTTCTGAATATATTGGCTATTTTTAATGTAGATATTTGGCTTTTTTATTGAAATACCTTTCACTTTAAAGAATTGACATTATTTTTGCCCATATACAGAATATTATTTAATATTCATTTAAATAATAATGAAAACATATGTATGGTATGTGTGGACTGGATGCACACAGAAGAGTTCATATTCATATTGTATTCAATGTACTGTATGTAAAGTTAGTGTTACCAGATTTTTATTTGAGCAAATATGATTCCTAGTGTGCACAGGCTTACCAGATTGAAAGTGCACTATTGTTTATAATGTTTACTCCTTATTATGTTTTTAACAATTACTTTTTTGGGGGGAAAAAATTATAATACTATAGTAGGATTAAAGAATTAAGAAAGTTGATATATTATTAAGTTTAACTGTTCATTGTACAGATTTTGTTTATAAGTACTTTTGTTTCATACTTTATATGTTAGGTGGCCTTAACGTCTATATACTAACATTAAAAACCTATAGACAACAACTTTACTCTGTAACTACATGTGGTGCTAGAAAATAACCATATTTACTGCAAATAAATCTCCAATATGGTGAGGTTTAGAAGTAAAAGTAGGGATAGTATTAGAATTATAAGGGTTATAGTTATAAGGTTTTGGAGTAAGAGTTAAGGTTACAGTTAGGGATAAATTTAACAGTATACACATTTGCACGTAAATGCAAGTACTTTAAATGCAATTGCAAAAATTTCATTTCAAATAGTTAACCATGTAACCTAGTGAAGAAATACTATAATAAAATCTATTTGAAATTTATTTAATTTGTGTTAAGTATACTACAAATAGGTTTACATATTTATTTACAACTATACAAAAGCAGTGCTGAAGTCCAACTACAGATAAACTGAAGTACATTCGATTTAACTAAAGTGGAAATATTGCAAATATTAGAGTTGGGTCCGAGTCCACCTTTGTCGAGTACGAGTCAAGACCAAGTCCACAAACATCGAGTCCAAGTCCGAGTCCGAGTCCAAAAGGGGCCGAGTTGGACTCAAGTCCGAGTCCTTAAAGGCAGAGTCCGAGTCGAGTCCGCCCGAGTCCATAAAGTAATTAAATTAAAAAAGATTATAAATTGGTATTGTAAATTTTTACATTCTATTAATATTTTAACCTTTCAACCCATTAAACCAATGGCAATATAAAAATGTAATTAAAAAAATACCACTGTTACATCTAGTCATTGCCATTGGACATTTCTATTTTATATCAACAGAACTAGTTTCCTATCAAAAATTCCTATCTAATCTGTATATTGTAGATTATGTATGGGCCAAAGGGGTTTTCAGCGAAGTTGGACAATAATTAAGACTCTAAAGACTCTATGTTTAATAGGAATAAGGGATGATTTATGAAATATCTGTACTGTATTTATAGTTAATGATGACAGATTCACAAATTGAGTTTGTAGTAAACAGAACATGAACACGAGTAGAGCAGTTGATGAAACTGAACTGTAGCGCGATTCTCGTTCTCGAGTCAAGAACCGGTTGCATCGGTTTTCAGATCATCAGTACACTGAACCGAAAACCGTTTCTTTCGGACGGGTCCGATTCGAGAACCGAGGAGCTGATGATACTGCACATTCGTGATTCAGCGTGAAGCCAACTGACTCACAGCGCGTCTGAACCGAACTGATTCTTTTGGTGATTGATTCTGAACAGATTCTGTGCTAATGTTATGAGTGCGGGTAATCCGAGGGCTTGAATGAAGGGCAATCTGACAACGTAAGTTCATTTAATAACAAATGCAACGCAATGGATTATGTATAGTAAGTGAATCATGGTTTCTGCGTTGATGACACCTAATTTACTTTATATCTTCAAGACTTAAATCCTCGTATGCACATTATTGCTGTTAATGTATTTGGGTGTGTTGTTGCAAAACTTAATTGTAAACTTTTCATGATTATGAGGTTTTTAACTGACTGAAGTTATGATTAGTGACTTTATATATTTGAATGTTTGATAGACTTGACGCCATAACGTCAAACCGTCCGAAAGAACCGGTTCGCGGAAAAGAATCGAACTTCCCATCACTAATCCACATTGATATCCAGTGAGTGATGCGTGTGTTTCGTCTGCAAGCATGAGATGATATGCCACGTACTGCTGCCTGCCGGTGTGGTGCAGTAAAATGACAGAAGGGGAGACATTCATTAATTTATCATCTCAAATTTATGCTGGTTTTATTGTTACACATGACGCGGACTCGACTGTACTCGGAATATTTTCCGAGTCCAAAATGTTCAAGTCCGTGTCAAGTCCGAGTACAAATTCACCCAAGTGCGTGACAAGTCCGAGTTCATTCAAAATTGGACTCGAGTCCGGACTCGAGTCCGAGTCCAAGTTCGAGTACCCCAACTCTAGCAAATATACTTTAGGTTCACTTTAAATACATTGCTCTTAAAACCATTATTATTCAAAGATCCTACAATCATCATCAAGAGTGACGTTAAAACACATGCTAAGCTTAATATTAAGAAATGTGCATTGTACTTAAGTTGTACTCCAGATAAGGTTTAATTATAACTTTTATATCAGAAAATATATGTCAGTAAATAAATATATGAATAGATTTGAATTATACTTAGTGTGATATATATATATATATATATATATATATATATATATATATATATATATATATATATATATATATATATATATATATAATTTTTTTTTATTATTATTATTATTATTTTTTTTAAGATTTAAACTTTTTTACTAGGGTAAAGTGTGAAAAAGGATCAAGTGTGACCTGATTTAAAATGGATTTGTAACAACAATGAGTTTTACGTAGTAATTAACTCAAATGATATATAGGGAATTTGAATAATTATTCAGGAATTTGATTAATATATATCTCAGATGGCAGTTACATTAAATTGTATTGATTATGAAAAATAGCTCAATTGCCCATACCAATACTAATCACAGGGCACTGTAATTTACTCATTAATATGTCAATATTCCATTCTTCATATCAGTTGTTGTGATATCTCTTACTGTAAAATACTGCAAATCAAACAGTGGATTGTCCAGCAAGCCAGATTGACCTATCAATTTTCAATAAAGATATCACTTTTTATAATTCTAGGAAAAATATTCTCTGGCCACGAAAACATTATCCTATCATTATGATAAATTTAGTTTCTAAATTTAAAGCTTGTAGCTAAAGACCAAAACCTTTCAGTGACTCGTAATGTGAGTGGGGTGGAGTCCAAGCCAATCATGGATATATGGGTTTTTAATAATTCAACTAATAATACATCAAACTACAAATCACACAGAGTAAATATGCATACGAAAATACAGACAATAAACATTTACAAGACATAACGGAATCCAAATAAAAGAGAGAGAGAGAGAGCGAGAGAGCGAGAGAGAGAGAGAGAGAGAGAGAGAGAGAAATGGAGAAAGCGAGAGAGATCACAGAATGAGCTCAGGTATGAAAATCAGTCAGTAACCTTTTTGGAAGCCAACAACGATCAGATCATAGCAACACTTTAAAGCAGCATTTAAATCTCCATAGAAAACGATACTTGCATGGGCAACTTGATACGGGCCTTGTTCGGTCGACCCTTATAGATTGAGATGGTTCTCGCCCCTTTTTGCGTAAACAGCCAATGAACATCCGCGATCTAAAGTGGAGGGAAAGTTCCTTTGTCTCGGTGGAGACAACCCCCTGATGATTTAGGGCTTGTCCGATTTCATCAGGAATATTAAAGCAAGTTCATTATTCCAGATTAAATACATTTTTCATTACTTTGCTCTAGATAAATGGGTCTGTCAAAGCATGACGATTACCCAGATACCAGACAGTACATGTATATAAGTGATAGAAACACGAAGTTACATTCAAATGTAAAATAACACACATTTAAAGATTAACACACGCTAATAAATTGCAGATAGTCCCAATTTATATGGGAAACATCTCAAAGCACCAACAAAAACAATACTATATACTTTTAGACTACGTCTGAGTACATTTTACCATTCTTTTTGTAAGAGATAGCGTTCCTGTCCTGTTTCCCAGTGGGGTCATAAAGTTTTACGACCTGGTCAGGAGTGGGGTTACAGAACATGACTATTTGAGAGCCTTAAAATGAGGAGAAACATTTCCAATTTATAAGTCAGCAACTTTAACCATTTACACAGGATTAACCATTTTTATGCAATACACAAACATTCAAAATACATATTAATAAAATTATGAAGATACAGAACCTTAAGAAAGGTTTGTTTGTGTGTGTGTGTGTGCTTGTGTGTGTGTTCAGAAATGTGGGGGTTTTCATGTCCCCTTTGAGGCTCGCCCACATGACTCTGGAATTTCTTAATAGGTGTAATAACTGTCACTCAAGGCAGGATGTGTTAGAGTCAGGATTCATTAATATGGAACAGATGGCTGAAATACCATCAGCTCATTAGTGTTACAGATTCATCTTCAAATAAGTTTTAGTAAATAAAATTAGTGTGATATATTAAATCAGTTACTGGCCACTTTACTGTTACCACTGGTCATCAAAAAATCCATATCTTTTTAACAATAAACAAGATCGATATGTGATATAAATACTACTAATTAACAAACACGTGACTTTGTAATCACAATCCAAAAAGACAGAATATACTTTGTAGTATATACGGTTGATATCTATCTGGTGGTCAGTTAACAGACTGTAGGCAGACTGAAAAAATATCTGAGAAACGTCTGAGGAAGAGACTGCGGTCAACTCGCACTCTGATACTGAGAGCTACTTGACTTTAGACCTGCCGCTAACTTTTACCCTCAGCCGCCCACAACATGCTGAGATGCTCCAGAGTTTGGCTGCTTAAGCCTGCAGAGTACTGCGCTTCACTCTTCAGCCTCTTCAAAGCTGCTTTAAGCTCAAAGATACAGAGCCATTTGTTTCCACTATCCACTGGAACTGCCTTTGCTAAAATGCTGCCTGTCTCTATTTATTATGCAGGTATAAAAACAGCAGCCTATGGTGCACTCTGCAGGGTCAACGCTGAGCTGGTTAGCCAGCGCTAATGCCAGCGGGAAATAAAACGCCTTTCTAATAACGACTGACAGGGACCATCTATTTTGTTCATGTGATACAGCCACACGGGCCGACCGAATCCCGCTCGATATGCTCGCTTCCCGTTCATGATGAAAACACAACACTCAGTTGGCAGATCCGGGCAGAGCCAGGGATTCTCGATATATTCACATCAGCTTTATTGCTGTGGATATATTCTTTATTTTTTCATACAAGGCATGAATGTTTTATTGGAAAATGCCTGTTATTTTACAAGGTTCTCCAAGGAAACTGTGGTATTTATGTGGCAATGCTACATATTTATACTTGCTGAAACTAATCTGGTTTGTCCTAGAATGTGTGCTGTTGTAGATCATCTGTAAATCATGCATTTGTAGGAATGAGATAAAGAAAAGGCTGTTTGGCTATGTTTTGCATTATGTCTATAGTAAGAAATCTTTAGTGATTCCAAAACTTTGAGCTCAGATTATTTATTTTTTCTTACTGTTTCACCTTTGAAAGGGGTCCTATTATGCTTTTTTCCCTTTTTTCAGCTTCTGTTAGTCTGTAATGTTGCTGTTTGGGCACTTCAGTCCACTTCAAAGGAGACATTTTATTTAACAGAAATAACCTTTCAAAAAGTACAACAAATGACTGATTTTTCGGGGTATTGTGATATCAAAAATACTGACAAATGGGATGAGACCTGGTTGAGCTGCATTGTCGGAGATACACTAGCTTTCCCAAAGCAGATGGACATAGAGTGGTTACAATCATCTCGGTTTAAATTACGCTCAGATTTATTTAATTTTGACACAAAATTTACACTGAAGCTCTCATGCAGCTATGGTAAGGGCATGATATTTTCTAACAAGGCCCTGAGTGGTGCCAATCACAACACACACTGGCCCAGCTAACCAATCACAGCACATTTCGTATTTCAGAAGGTGGGCTTTCATTTGATGCAGGAACTATTCAAATCGTTCATGCCAGACTAGGAAGAGAGGCGTTGAAATAAAGAAAAATGTGTGATGATATGTTTATTGAACCAACTAGTATGAGAATCCTGTTCTAGTACATTTCCCAAAACAAAATCAAGACTTTGCAAAAGAGCATAATAGGACCCCTTTAAGAAACTTGTGATAATTATACATTCATTTCTGCAAAATGACGTCTTATTATATGTTTAGTACATGTAAATTAAGGTCAAATGTATATAAATGATTACAATTATGATTAATTACAATTATTTATATGAGTTGCCAGTAGTAACTGTAGCAGAATTAAATCGCCATCAACTAATCTGTTCGTCCAGCGAACATTTAGTCTAATTTCATATAAACTCTAAGAAAGGATATTTTCGTGGCCAAAGAAAACAAACTTCTTACAGTAGCTTAATAATGCATCAGCACAAGTAGCAAGGATCGTAAATGGACAAGTAATGTGCAAGCCAGAATCAGAAACTCATGTCATTTGTGCACAAGAGTTTTATTAACTAAACACTAACGCAAACTAGTCTAACAAACAAACAAACAAACATACATACACTCACGCGTACAAACAAAATGAAAGCAAATTGGATGAATGAAGCCATAGAGAAAACCAGAGAATGAAACCAGAGAATGCTATGGAAAGAGTCAGTTAACCACTTGAGTAAAACCATCAGTGCGGTTTTTGAATGGGGTCTACAGCTTATACTAAACCTCTTTTTCGTTTAGTTAAATGTATGATCCTTGCATTGTCATGGCCTGGATCGTGCGTCTGAATGCAATTCTCAGATGAAAGTCTCAAAAGTTATTTTTTCTATCAGTCTGTTTTGGATTTTCTAAACATTTGTACATCCACAGTTGTTCATATGTAAATGGCAGGTTTAGGTTTACAGCTGTGGGTCTGTCCAAACATCTAAAAATATCTGTGTGCTAGCATTACTTTACGTACAGTTATACTTCCAGAGAGCTCATACTAAAATATTAAGGCTGTTTTAGTGACACCTGCCTCTTCTTGCGTGTGTGGGCTGGTTAAGGGAATGAAGTATGATTAAGAGCGAGTTTGGCATTCGTGTGTCTGGATGAGGGCTCAGGCAGCAGGAAGCCTCACTGCTGGAGGAGGCTTTACTGTAGGAGGGCTGGTTTTCTCTCGTGTAAAGCGTGTGTGAGTATGTGCTTCACTGGGCCGCAGGGGTTCGTCCCTCACACCCCACTGATACCTGCTGCTGTGGCTCCTGTTTGCCAGAACACCTGACATGTGTTTCTACAGGAAGGTTTAGCCTGCTTATCTTTAGATGACTGAAAATTGGAGGTTATCTGAAATGACCTCGCAATGATGCTATAGCTTATCTAGTATTAAATCTCTTGTGTAAGATGAAACAAGAAATACATATTAGCATGTTTTTTTTTTTTTTTTTTTAAGTATTCTAGCACACTTCTTATGTACACAAATAACATGAAAAATCATGTAAAGAATTAAATCAAAATATATTATAGTTTAAATTAATATTAGATGCAATTAGATGAACTTAAGAGTGCATTTGACACATTTACAACCCCAATTCCAGAAAAGTAGGGGCGTTTTGAAAAATGCGATAAAATCAGAAATCTGTGATTAAGTTTTCCCTGACCGACATACAGTAAATGCATTTTGTAAATATGAACGCATTTAGCTTTTGATGGCTACAACACATTCCAAAAAAGTTGGGACAGAGACAAGATAAAAGTGAAAATGTAATAGAATATCCACATTAAACAGTTTTGAAACAGTTCAAACCAGGCAGGTGAACCGGTAATGTGTCAAGGTATTGTGTTTGGGTATAAAAGGAGCATCTCAGTCTTTGCAAGCAAAGCTGGATCATGGCTCATTCCTTTGTGACAAATTTCATGAGAGAAGTGTCAAACAAATAAAAAATCACATTTTGCAATACTAAGTTGCAAATAATGTCGGTCTTTCAACAAGTACCATACATCATTTATTGAAAACATTCAGGGAATCCCGAAAAAAAAAACAAAAAAAAAAAACAAAAAAAAAAAAAAATACATGTAGGGCAGGGCAGGAAAGCTCATTTGAATTTGCTTGACCATTGAGCTCTCAGATGGCATTGCAAAAGAAACCGTCATGCTGCAGTGTGAAATATAGCCACATGGACTCAGGAGTACTTCAGAAAACTGCTGTCACTTAACACAGTCTGCTGCTGCATCAGAAAATTCAACTTGAATATCTGTTATTTTTGGAGAAAACTGTACATCAATTCTATGCAGCGATGCTGCTGGGTTCTCTGGGCCAGAGCTCATCTCAGATAGTCAAAAAGACAGCGAAAATGTGTGCTGTACTCAGATGAGTCCACATTTCAACTTGTCTCCAGTCCAAAAGACCAGAGGGACCGTCCAGACTTTCATTAGTGACAGGAGCAAAAGCAAACGTCTGTCATGGTGTGGGGGTGCCATGGAGGCATATATTGAAATTGTACAGAGATAAACACTGCCATCAAGATGATGTCTTTCATGGGAAGTCTATGGTTATTAGATCAAGACAATGTCAGCTCTTTTTCTGAATGTGCTACAACAGGATGGTTTTGTGTAGAGACAGGGTGAATTTGTTAGTGTGGCCTACCTGCAGACCAGATCTGTCTCTATTTGAAAATGTATGACCAGTCTTGAAAAGGAAAATCAGACAACAACGATCACAGACTGCTGAGCTTCTGAAGTCTTGTGTCAAGCGAGACTGGACAACATTTTTGCTTGCAAAACTTTAACACTTACCATATTTTTCCGGACTATAAGTCACACTTTTTTCATAGTTTGGCTGCAACTTATAGTCAGGTGTGACCTATTTATCAAAATTAATTTGACATGAACCAAGAGAAATGACCCAAGAGAAAACATTATCGTCTACAGCCGCGAGAGGGCACTCCTGTAGTCTACCACTGAGCTGCATAGAGCGCCCTCTCGCGGCTGTAGATGGTAATGTATTCTCTTGGATCTTGGTTCTAAATAAATGCGACTTATAGTCCAGTGCGACTTATACATGTTTTTTTCCTCATCATGACGTATTTTTGAACTGATGCGACTTATACTCAGGTGCGACTTATAGTCCAAAAAATACGGTAGTATCCTCAATTCCAAATTGATGTGACACAGTATTACAGTTTTTTTCAGTCGCTAACAAGCATTTGTCCAAGCAGTTTTCACATTTTCAAAACTCTAAACACAATTAGCACAGCATCTGTCTATTGTGGCCATACCATTCACACATTTCATGTCGTTTTCACACAACATGGAGTCATTGAACACATTTCCACAATGCTTACATTTTCTGAACAGACAAGCTATACCTCCCAACTAAATTATGGATTGTTTTTGTAGTATTTACAAATGTTAACACACAATAGCAAAAACAATGTTCCAAACCTTAGATACAGTATAAAAACCTCTGCTTCTGCGATGATATCAGTTCAAAAACAATTTATCTTAGCTGATTTATTTTGTGTAAATTGGGCAAACCACAACTGATTCCAATCTGGCTTAGACTCAATGGCAGGGGTTATATTTTTCTATTACATTGACACTTATACAATACAGTATTTCACAATTGCTAAAACACATTTCTTGAAACCTTCACCCATATTCTCAAAACTTTAAACACAAAACCCATTCTTTAAACTACATTCACAAAACCCCTGACTCTTCTGGCAAAATCAAACACTGCTTTCAAAACATAAACACAGCCAGTCAATATATAACACTCATCAGCATTCATTAGACACTACATCAAAAAATTGACAACACAGCGTCCAGAGGATGTAGTTACAGATTTTTTTTTTTTTTTTTTTTTTTTTTGCATATAGAAACTATTGTTACATACAGAAACAATAGTAATGGACATCACATTCATATGTAAATTGTATTATAAATCTTTTTTTTTCCATTGACAAACTGATGTACTATATCAAATGTCAAATTAGAAAAACAATACATTTACCTGTTCTCTTCTCTGAATGTCCTGATTATGGTGGCCACAGTTGTCCTTTTACTCTTCATCTTCGTCCACCACCTCTTACACGAACTCTTCCTCCTCTTCCTCCTCTTCCTCTCACATTGTTTCCATCCATCGTGGTATCAACACTCAACGTACCTGGGCCACCTGTACTGGCTTATATTCTAGATTTGGTCACATCATTAAAAACAAGTGTGAACAGTTTTGAGTTGTTGTGTGTAAACGATGACAGTTGTGTTGTAGTTGTGTTGAACATTTGTCACATGTATTTACCATTTTGCAACACAGTGCAAAATGTGTTTTAGTGAGTAAGAATGTGTTTAGAGTTTTGCAAAAAGAGTGGATGAGATTTGCAAACAGTGTCTTAACTACCTGAACTTGTTTAAGATTTTGCCTACACAGTGATTGATTCGACAAATGGGTTTAGGCCACTGAGCATTGGGTTCAGAGAATGGGGTTTAGTGTTTTAGCAGTTGTGAAATACTGTAAAAGGAGGACTTTGAAGAGTGATATTTTTGGAAACAGAAACAGAAAAAGACAAACACTGTAATGTATGGATGAGGAAGAGTAAGAGCAAGGGGCCAAGTGAGAGGAGCAGGAGCAGTGAGAGATGCAGTGAGAGATGCAGTGAGAGATGCAGTGAGAGGAGCAGTGAGAGGTGCAGGAGCAGTGAGAGGAGCAGTGAGAGGAGCAGTGAGAGGAGCACGAGCAGTGAGAGATGCAGTGAGAGGAGCAGTGAGAGATGCAGTGAGAGGAGCAGGAGCAGTGAGAGATGCAGTGAGAGGAGCAGTGAGAGATGCAGTGAGAGGAGCAGTGAGAGGTGCGGGAGCAGTGAGAGGAGCATTGAGAGGAGCAGGAGCAGTGAGAGATGCAGTGAGAGATGCAGTGAAAGGAGCAGTGAGAGGTGCAGGAGCAGTGAGAGGAGCAGTGAGAGGAGCAGTGAGAGATGCAGTGAGAGGAGCAGTGAGAGGTGCGGGAGCAGTGAGAGGAGCATTGAGAGGAGCAGGAGCAGTGAGAGATGCAGTGAAAGGAGCAGTGAGAGGTGCAGGAGCAGTGAGAGGTGCAGGAGCAGTGAGAGGAGCAGTGAGAGGAGCAGGAGCAGTGAGAGGAGAAGTGAGAGGTGCAGGAGCAGTGAGAGGTGCAGGAGCAGTGAGAGGATCAGTGAGAGGAGCAGTGAGTGGAGCAGGAGCAGTGAGAGGTGCAGGAGCAGTGAGAGGTGCAGTGAAAGATGCAGTGAGAGATGTAGTGAGAGGAGCAGTGAGAGGTGCAGGAGCAGTGAGAGGAGCAGTGAGAGGAGCAGTGAGAGGAGCACGAGCAGTGAGAGATGCAGTGAGAGGAGCAGTGAGAGATGCAGTGAGAGGAGCAGGAGCAGTGAGAGATGCAGTGAGAGGAGCAGTGAGAGATGCAGTGAGAGGAGCAGTGAGAGGTGCGGGAGCAGTGAGAGGAGCATTGAGAGGAGCAGGAGCAGTGAGAGATGCAGTGAGAGATGCAGTGAAAGGAGCAGTGAGAGGTGCAGGAGCAGTGAGAGGAGCAGTGAGAGGAGCAGTGAGAGGAGCAGTGAGAGGAGCAGGAGCAGTGAGAGGAGCAGTGAGAGGTGCAGGAGCAGTGAGAGGTGCAGGAGCAGTGAGAGGATCAGTGAGAGGAGCAGTGAGTGGAGCAGGAGCAGTGAGAGGTGCAGGAGCAGTGAGAGGTGCAGTGAAAGATGGAGTGAGAGGAGCAGTGAGAGGTGCAGGAGCAGTGAGAGGTGCAGGAGCAGTGAGAGGAGCAGTGAGAGGTGCAGGAGCAGTGAGAGGTGCAGGAGCAATGAGAGGAGCAGGAGCAGTGAGAGGAGCAGTGAGAGGAGCAGGAGCAGTGAGAGGAGCAGTGAGAGACTGTTTTTATTTGTTTTTATCTGGTTTTAATGCTTTTGAATGTGAACATTACTGTACATTTGGACATACAGTTCCTAACCAATAATTTTTTTGTAAAACAGTGAATTGCATGTTTTGCATGCAAATACCTGTAAAACTGAGACTGAAAAGTCTATGCAGTTTTTGTAATGTCAACAATAGCCAGTATTTTGAAACCTGGTGTACTTTGATTGACTGCATGTACCTTTTGAGGTGAAAACAAGTGCTATTCTTTGACAGAATAATTTAATTTTGAGTCAGATTTCCAGTGTTTTGGTAAAGTTGGTGTGTGCAGAGAAAGATGTGTTCTATTTTGAAATTAAGATTTAGTATATATTTAACAAAATGTGTTTTTGAGAAGAAAATTATCCATTTGGCTAATTGTGTTTTGTAGGTGTTAGTCTGTGTTAAGAGTTTAGAAAAAGTATCTGAAGTATGGTTAAGCGCTTGTTAGCAATTGAAAAAAACTGTAAACATGCCTCTGGAGTGTGTTGCAGCCATCAAAATCTAAATTTGTTCATATTAACAAAATACACTTGGTCATTGAAAACTTTGGGAATCTTTGTACTTTTGTCAATTAAATAAAAGTTAAAGAGAATGAACAAATCACAGATTCTTGATTTTATTGCATTTTAGAAAATGTCCCATCTTCTCTGGAATTGGGGTGGTAAGTAGGTATGCACTTTTTTATACTTCTGTACTGACAAGCATTAATGGTAAACTAAAATGAGCTAATGCCATTTCTACTCTTTTATGCATATTTGTAATTTGGGGGTAAGGTTTTATATACGTATATATATATATATATATATATATATATATATAAGTATTGAGTGTTATTATAATTAAGCACCCTTATTTTTCAGTGATTTTATATTGTGACAGGACATTTATAACCTAGCTACACTTTAGCACCCATCCATGCTGAAACATCCAATGCAGGACCAGACAGCATTTGGCAACTTGGTTTATATTTACTGTGTATTTTTACAGTGCAATTACGATTTGCCCTTTACAAGCAATGCATCATTTGAAAGCTGTAAGACTCGAGAGTCGAAATCTGAAAACTAAGCAGAAATTGAATGTGCCCTGCGTTCATGAATCCAGTATTTCACCTCAGCTCTGACAGGATTTTATAGCAGTCACGGT
The DNA here is from genome assembly GCF_003368295.1 of Carassius auratus. Classification (NCBI taxonomy): domain Eukaryota; kingdom Metazoa; phylum Chordata; class Actinopteri; order Cypriniformes; family Cyprinidae; genus Carassius; species Carassius auratus. The sequence goes on along the minus strand of NW_020528035.1, from coordinate 2,639,045 downwards.
CTCACAACAAACCAGACGGTATGCTTTAATTTTAATTTCTGAGCTGAAACATTTATCAGAGCAGCGCCACAAGGGGGTGTTGACCTGAAAATGATGCGCATTGTGTTGAAATCTTCTTAGTAATACCTCACGGTGGAACGCAGTTCATCGATGCTGTGTAATATTCAAATTAATGCACTTCCAAAATAAAATCCATTTCCAGAACTTGAAAAGTACAGTGCTACACTCTTCAATTCTGGCTGAAGCAATAAATCATATCGCTCGGAGCCGCTGCAGGTTAGTTTAGTAGTTTCTAGGAAATGGAGCATGATGCTCACAGAGATTCACAGTACAGGAGCGTCACGGATGTACGCTTATGTGCTGCATTATATAGACTTGGTGCGAGAAACTCTCAAGCCGTGCTTTGCTATAGTGTAGGTGTGTTAGAACTAGGTGTTAAAAGTCACCCCCGGTGAGTTCACAGATTTTGTTTCTCCTTTAAAATTTCTAGCCAAGATATTCATTAGGAGAAACCTGTGTAATAATCAAAAATTATGTAGACTGATGCTCAAGTTGCCCTGAAACACAGGTCAACAATTGTATATTTGATGATACTATAAAGTATATAATCTGTGATATTACAGTGATTTAACATGGTTGAAGTGATTAAATCATGATAATATAATCTGTTTTCTTGATATTTGGAGATACATTGTACTGTAAATCCACATGTACTCCACACCACTTCAGTCCATCAATGACCATCTTGAGAAACCAAAACCCAAGTGCTATAGTTCATAAAAATAATTAATTGAAACGGATTTATCTTTAAACCACTGCTTATTGTGATGTTGACTCTCATTCTGATGGCAACCATTCATCGCAGAGGATCCATTGGTGAGCAATTGATGGAATGCTACATTTCTCTAAAACTGTTCCCATGAGGAAAGAACTGATCTATATCATGGATAGCCTGAGGATGAGGACATTTTCAGCAAATTACATTTTTTGGATGAACTATTCCTTTAAAGAATGGCATCATATTACAAGCAGTGTTGATAAACAACACTCTGTTATTGAACCATATGATTATAATCTGTATCACATTCTGTAACTATTTTGATATAGTACAACTTGAAAAGATAAAATAACTACATTTAAATTTTTTTTTTTTTTCTCCCAGGGATTCGTAGCTTTGTATCTTAGGCCTTACATAATTAATGAACTTACACACATAATACTGGTAATTATTCAGAGTAACGCAGAAATGAAGTGATACAAGTGAGTAGCACTGGGGTTTAAATAAATGTATTATGTTAAACAGACTTCAGCAGCATGATGCTACGAACACAGATCGAAGAGCAACAGAGAAATGTGTTTCTCGATCAGCAACATTTAAATTAATTCAAGACAATGTTTTTCATGAAAGAGTGCAGAAATCTTATGCTAGTATTCGTTAGTAGCCTGTGTTCATACAACACTGTTATTATTATTTCACCTGTACAAGCTTTATAAAATCTAATACGTTCTAATGTATTTCTCTCTTTTTCCCCCTTTGTTATAGCAATTTTGAACATCTTTCATTTGTATTTTTTTTTTTTTTTTCAAGTTTCTACTGATACTCAGCTGTTTCTTTCATGGGTTACTTTAACTGAACAGAACAATTTGCATTGTCTTAACGAAAACACTAATGAAAAACGTGTGGTCGAAAACAATCGCTGCTTTGGCTGTTATCTATAAATCACAGGCAGTTTTGTCCTGTTTTCCGCTCTGTTGTTGTTATTGTTATTTGGCTTATTTGTTTGAGGCGACAATCAATTATAAGCTTATTAACACTTAAGCTTCAAAATTCAATTAAAAAAGGGGGAAAGTCTCAGAACTACAAGATAAATTTGGAGTTTAAAATGAAACTCTTCGCATGCATCTGCCTCATTAATCAAACATTCGGTTCATATAATGATTATCCATTGTGTACGCATGCGTGATGTTTATGATGCTGTTCAGTCATAAATTCGATTGTGTTTGAAACTGTCTATTGATTTGTATTGTGACAGTGAGGATGTGGGGCCCGCTTCTTGTGAATATCAGCACAACTGAGTACTATAAAGATTGCTTTTAAAAGTGATTACTGCTTTGCTACGGGCTCAATGACAGTTAAGATTTGCTGTCCATTAGCATAGAAAAGAGTTTCTACTTAATTTTCCGTCTGGATATACAACTCTGTAAGTGCCTAGAGGTCATGGAAAATATGTGTGCTCTGTGTGTTTTGACTGGGCATGGATATTGTCTGTTAAGATCTTAATAAAGGAACTATTCTAGTGGCATCCAATGGTTATGTTATTAAAACCATTACCACCTTTGTATTTGTTCCCTCTTAATGTTGAGATATAGAGGTAAATAATATTATCCTGTGAAACAGTGTAAGTTATTTAAGCCATCAGTTGTAGTTTATTTTCCACATGTACAGTATATTTAGCTTTATTTATTCAACTTCATTCATTAATATTTCAATTGACAGGTGTGTATATACGCATACAATAGTATGTATTTTGTCTCAATAAACACCTGGTTTGCTGCTTATTAATGGTTGTAAGGAAGTTAAGTTTAAGGGTTGAGTAGGAATAGAGATGTAGAATATGGTCATGCAGATTATGTGTGTTATAATTACCAATATTATAATAACAGACATGCTAATAAACTACTAGTTAATAGAAAATAGTTCCCTATACTAAAGTGTTTTAGAAAGATGGCAGTTTGAAGAGTATATATTCACATTTTAATGGCCACAATATTACATATCCTGGGGATGACTATATAGTTACATACATGATAGTAAAACATATTGTTATTGCTATCTCAGCTTCCATCATTATATATATATATATATATATATATATATATATATATATATATATATATATATATATATATATATATATTAAAAAAACTGTAATGATAATTTAAAGAGATAGTTCAGCCCCCCCCCCCCCCCCCCCCCGTAATTTGATGCATTACGAGAGCTTTCTGACCCTCCAACAGACAGCAATGTAATTGACACAATCAATGTCCAGAAACATTGGCTGCGCCACTTGAATACACTGTTTACGTGGTTTATACTTTGATCTGAACGAAAACAATGTATCCATGTGGCATTACTGACCCAGAACAACATACGCTGTTTACGTTCATTGGATACTCTCCAAAATTGTTCTAGGTTTACACAGAAAAGACAAATTGTTGAATAAAGTCATTATTTTTGTTTTCTTTCTGTACAAAAAGTATTCTCGTAGCTTTGTGAAATTACGGTTGAACTCCTGATGTCACATGGTTTATTTTACTGATGTCCATGCTATGTTTCTTGACCATGACGTCTTGTTGTAAGGACACTTGTTGTCTATGGAGGGTCAGAGAGCTATTAGTTTATATCAGCAGAATGTAATGTTATGAAATGGTAAAAAGGTAAACAATATAGTATGACACCATTAATCAGCATCTCTGTGGTATCTGTAAGATGTTTTGATCAGACACATTTGATTTAGGGTTTCTGTAATTACTTTTCTCAGTGCTAGACTCTCACCTCATGTATATTTAATTGAAGACACTGCAGCTTCATTTATATTTCAGTCCTGACACTTCAATAGCAGCTTCCACCGCTGCTCTAGACATACTGAGGTGTACTGATCTTTACACTTCCTCATTTCCATGTAATGCATTGGAAAATGTGAGGTGAGGAGAGTCTCTCCCTACACACACCCTCAATCAGTATGATTAGATTAAGGTAGTGATATCTTTATCTTAGAAATAAATAAATAAATAAATCCACTAAAGTACTAAAGTACTAAAAAAAAAAAAAAAAAAAAAAAACCTTGTGTTTTGGTATTTTTACATGGTCCAATTTAATTTCAATCATTCACTCACTCACTTTTATTGTCACTACAGTGTTTACAAGCAAATGATGTGTGAAAAGCTTAGGTGCGTGTTGCAGACATTGCACATATAGGAACAATACAATTTACAATTAACAATGATACATTATATATATATATATATACAATGTACTGTACACATATGTCCAGGTATATACAGTATGTAATAAGATAAACACACACACACACACACTATATATATATACTGTACAGACAGTACTGACATTATCCTTGACAATAAAATAAGTAAACATAATATACTTAACGCCAGGAAATTGACTTATGGTAGGCATATGCATAGTGTATGTAATGTGGATATATGTGTTGTATTGTTATATTTATGATATATTTGTGCAACAGTTGTAGTGCATGAGTTGTAGTTTAGCAGTCTGGCTTTAGGGAAGAATATGTCTGGCAGCCGACTGGTGCAGGTCCTGATACTTTTGTAGTGTCAGCCTGATGACAGTAGTGAGAAGAGACTGTGACTGGGGTGGCTAGGGTCTTTGATTATCTTGTATAGCCCGGGGGGAGGGAAGTTGACCTCAGTATGTGCGTATTACTTACAGCCCAACACATTATTGTGATAATATTACTCATTATTCCAGGCTTGACTTCTGACTATCACCATATTCTGCCAAAGATAACCACCCAATCAAACAAAAAATAATGCCCCATTTTCTTACATAACATTTAATACATGTATTTTTATTTATTTATTTATTATTATTATTTTTTTTCTTTTAGTACATGTAAACATGTTTGTAAAGTATTCACTGAAATATATATATATATATATATATATATATTATATTATATATATATTATATATAGGCGAGCTATGATGACTTTCACCTTGATATTTTATATAACCGACTGGCTGAGGCCAGCCAAAAAAGATGGTCAGGACAGTTGACGGCCGGGCCACTGCTGCGCATTGTTACGAAAGCTTATCTTTTTCACATGTTTTTATGCCTTACCGCTTGTCGATTTAAAAATTAAAGCATCCAAACACAAGACACGGAAAAGCTGAACGGAGCAGCTGGTTACTGGTGTTTGGTGCACACGAGAGAGAGAGAGAGAGAGAGAGAGAGAGAGAGAGAGAGTGAGTAATAATGTGAGAAATGTTGAAGGTGTCTGAATAAATGTAGGTTTGATTGTATTTTTCATTTTTACATTGAAGACTATCCAGTGATATTTTACATTTGATTATTTGTTTTCTGTACCTTGACACCTACAAAATAAAAATAAAAATAAAAAATAAACATTGGTGTGAAACAGGCGTGAGGTTGTTTGCACCTTGTGCAATGTGGAATTAGTTTACAGCTTTTTCAAGCACTTTGTGATGCATTTTGGAAACAGGAGATGAGCCACCTAGCTTGATAAACCCTTTCTCAAAGACCTACTGTTTGTCAGTTTTATTTGGGTAACACACATATTCTGAATGCCTTCGGCAGAATTCGAATGAGCCATTTTAATCTAGATTAATCTAGATTAATCTAGATTAATTTCAAGATCACAGTGAGATTAATCTAGATTAAAAACTTAATCTATGCCCACCACTAATATATATATATATATATATATATATATATATATATATATATATATATATATATATATATATATATATATATATATATAATTATAATAATAAATAAATAATAATAATTTTTTTTCTTTTTTTTTTCTTTTCTTTTTTTTTAAATCAGGCTTGTGGAAAATATGTGCCTGTGGCGACATTTTGGAGTAGTTTCAAAATAAAATGTCCTGTAGGTGGCGCTAAAAAGTGTGTTCAGTTTTTCGCCGAATCAAATTGATGTGACTGTGACAAAGTTTTATTACACTGGTCCATGCAAATATTGTGGCAGTTCATAAATGAAATGACTGTGAGTGTTGCTTTATCCCTTTGAAAAAATCATCTTCATTGAAAATATTACGTACCACCTACACAAGACCAATAGTATTAAAGGGAAATAAAAATGCATTTTCTGAAGCAGCATGCTGCCTGATCCTGTTTTTACATAATAAAAAAAAAAAAAAAAAAAAAAAAAAGTAGAGCTCAGTTTTCCTGTTTTTCTTGTCATCAACTCTGCGTTGTTTATTTAATGTATAATTAATTTAGTGAATTTTCTCGTATTACTGTAGAGGTCTGTTGTAGGCTATTACATTGATATAAATTGACTGATTGACATGCCACCACTAGAGCAGATATTTGATGAGGTTTTTGTCTGCTCTCTGCAGTAGAAATGCTCATGGCATGAATCATGCATGGCTGTCCCTCTGCTTGCTAATAAATTAACTCCCTACAGTCAGTCGAGCATGTTGACTCTCACTTATTCTTCCAGCACAATCCCAAAGATGTGCTGACAGATGTGTCAGTCTTAAATTTAAATGTGAGGAGAGTCGTCACTGTGTTTGCGACATTAGTGATTGGGTTTCTTTCTCTTTTCAGCGGTCTGATGCAAGGAGCAATTGAATTAAGAAGACTGAAAATTAGTATTCTTGCATTTGATATGCTTAGCTACTGATCTAAGGTTAAAGTCCAAATCATAAACTTAAGAGAGAAGCATGTTGATTGATGATTGTCAAAGACATTAAACGAGTAACAAAGTGACCAACTTCATAATAATTGTGACTTGTACATTGTACATTTATAATAATAATAATAAAAAAAAAATATATATATATATATATATATATATATATATATATATATATATATATATATATATATATATTAATCAGCAAATTATGACTTAAGTACATTTCAGTCTACTTCTCACGTAAACCTATGATTTGCCTTTAAAACCCTTATATGTCCTTAGTTTCCTAAATGTAACCCCAACAAATATATGACCCCAAAAGATTATAGAGTGATTGTAAAAGAAACCATACATTTTTAATAATAAACTTAATATATCTTTTTTTTTTTTTTTTTTTTTTTTTTTTTACTTCTCATCTCATCTTTTGGAGATACAAAATACTTTGGTACCTATTTACCACACAATTCCTCAACTATACAATTAGCTTGCATGTGAAATATAAATTATTTCATGAAAAAAAAAAAAAAAAAAAAAAAAAAAACCTTAAATGATTATCTAAATTAAATATAAGATGTTGATTGGATATTGATCTAAGTGTTAGATCTAAGTGATTTCTGCCGTCTGTTGGTTAAATAAAAACCTGGTTTATTTTCAGTGTGGGGTCTATATGACCCCAAAGGCCAATTTTATTTATTTATTTTATTTATTTTTTAAGTATGTTTTCCATGTAAACTATATAAAAACAAGTTAATTTTGTTAATTTTAATCCCAGGATTTTTAGATATTTGTAAAGTAAAAGAAGAAATACTAAGTAGGAAAATTTTTTTGTTTACAGTATTTTCTATATGTTATTTCATATTGTTATGTAAATGTAGTCTTAGAAGACTTGAAATACAGTATTTCACAATACACTAGAAGTAGTGATATAGTATATATTGTTTTTTTTTTTTTTTTTTTGTTAATACACCGAAGCCATAAATACATGTACTTCAGTATCTTAGAGAAAAACAAACAAATTATAATTATAATTATATACTCTGTTTTAGAGTTTTTGTTTGTTTGTTTGTTTGTTTGTTTGTTTGTTTGACACATGGATTTATTTATTTTTTTTAGTGTTGCAACATCTGAAAATTTTCAGTTAAAACAGCATAGTATAAAATAAAATAAAAGAAAAGCATTAGCTAAAACAGTGATATTTAATTAGTGCTTTTATTCAGTGATAATTAAATAAAATAGTTTCTGAGCACCTCTAGAAACAGTATAAGGGGTTCAGTTACTTAATTACGAACTCTCTCATGATAATTAGTATTTTATGTTTTGGTGAATTGAATGTTAATTTGTATGAATTTATACAATCTCAACTGATTGTTTTGTAAGATCTGTTTGCACACCATTTTGTGTAGGGGTGGACCTTAATGCATACTTTTTTTTCTAAAAAAACAAACGTTATTATTATTATAATAATAATAATTATTAGTAGTATTATAACTATTCATATTGTACGTTGATGCAAAATAAACACTTTATTAAATAAGCACATTCTGCTGTGGGAGTGGGTTGTAATTTCCCAAATTTAATAACATAAACTTTTCAGTTTTCAGCTAAATGAAAACAAGCCATTTTCAAGAACTGACTCTTCAAATCAAATCTTTGATTTGTGGATATAGACTGCCAAAAGACAACATATAATGATGTATGGAAACCAAGCTGAAACGATCAGTGAGAGGCCAGAAGGATGTTTTATTAGATTTATTTGTTCCCATAAGAGATCTGTGAGTGTTGTAATGTTGTGTTAAGCAGCTGCATTACTGGTAAACAACATGCACATCGAGTCCATTCACAATCTCAGTGTCTCCTGTGGTTGCAGACGGGAATGACTCAATGTCTAATTTTTCGTCTTTATTGTCATCTCTCTATTGCTTTGCCACAAATCAACTGACGTCCAACAAAACCAATGACTCATTGAGTCCATTTAAGAGGGAAGCTCTTCAACCACTTAGTAATAACTCAATAATACCAAAGAAATGTGCCTGGTCAATATGAAGTCAGAATTGAAATTGATTTTATCATTATCAGTTACTTTCGGCTCGGCCTTGTAATGAACCCTTCATCGATCTTTCTTGTTTTCAAAATTCAACTTTCTATTCCCACACCAAACACGCCATTAACAGACTCTCTGGGAACTAATATGCAGTACAGAGCGAAACACACTAAACATTGCCATTCAGATTGCACAATAATCATTCAATGTGAACAGACTGGAGCTTCTCTGACAGACATTGCATTTACATTTAGTCATTTAGCAGACATTGCAACCTGGGACTTTGTCTCACAAACTCAAAACATACAAACGTGTGCTTGGCTTGGATTTCAGAACACAAAAAACAATGGATGTGCTTCAACTGAAGCGTAATGTACTGTAAGCCTTCAATCACAACAGCAATTACTGTCCACTCTCTGATTCAAGACGTCTTTTGAAATAGTATACAAACATAATGAGGAGACTTCACTCTAGCGACTTCTATCAAATCATCACTGCAGGGTTTGTTCCAGCATTTTCAGAGGAATTTATTTATTTATTTTTGAAGTTGAATTTTATGTCTAAATGAAAGTTCTGTGGTCACTCACTGGTCTGCTAGGAAGTTGTTATTTCCAGACAAATGTCTCCTCTGTCATAACACTCAAATCTTCCACTCGCGCCACCTTGAGACCCTTCTTGCTAGGTTTTGATGTCAATGATGTAAAATGCTTTGGCTCTCATGTCTTAAATTGTGTAACAACATGTCATGTTAAAATGTGTGTTTAAGTGGTTGGAGTACCCTGACAAAGAGGAAAGGCTGAGACTGTACTGTACTGCAGAGCAGGACTGAGAACGTGCAGATGCCCACACACTTACTCACGACTGCCGGGATATATATTACAGCAAGCATGTTTGCATTGGGTGTTTTGTGATTAAATGTTCATTACATATATTCAGTAATAGCGTTTAAATTTGATGGAGGTGTTCAAAATGATGGTGACCCAACATTAAGCCAAACAAAACAAAACACAATAAAGACACAGCAACAAAATATGGGAAAACAAAAGGAGGGATATAAAAAAAAAAAAAAAAAAAAAAACTGTTTTAGCCACAAGAAAACTCTAATGATGAATGAATGAATACATGCATGTATGCTTTACTATTTTGGGGCGATCGGATTTATTTATTTATTGTTTTATATTTTTTCAAAGAAGTTTCATTATGCTCACCAAGGCGGCCCTTATTTGATCAAAAATATAGTAAAAACAGTAAAAATGTGAAATATTATAACACTTTTAAATAGGTGTTTTTTGTTGTTTTTGTTTTTTTCTATGATCAAAGGTGAATTTTCAGCACCATTACTCCAGTCTTCAGTGTCATGGGATCCTTTAGCGATTATTCTAATATGCTGATTTACTGCTCAAGAAACATTTCTGGTTACTATCAATGTTGAAAACAATTGTGCTGCTTCATGTTTTGTGGAAACTGATACATTTTCCCCAGGATTCTTGGATGAATAGAAGGTTCAAAAGAACAGCACTTATGTGGAACAGAAACATGTGGAACATTATGTCTTTATTATGATGTTTGATCAATTTACTGTGTCCTTTCTGAAAGATATAAAACAAACAAACAAACAAACAAATAAATAAATAAATAAATAAATAAATAAATTAACTCATTAAAAAAATAAAATAAAAAACACTGATTCTAAACTTTTGGACAGTTGATTAATTCCTTCTTTAAAAATTACTTAAAACATAAATAATGATGAAGAAAATCAAATTAAATCTCTGCAAACGGAACAATGACGGACTTGATTGTGAAGATGATGAAAACCATTTTTCAAAGAATAGCCATTCAGTCATATTTTCTTTTATGGATAATGGACAACCAATTTTATGCCTTTCACTTCTATTTTTCATTACTGCTACACAAAATACTTTTTTTTTTTTTTCTTATTGTGAGACTTAACAATCTAGACATGTTTTGTTGGCATCGGTCTACACTGTTCAATGAATCTGTTCTGTATGTTGTTCCTGTTCCATTAGACAAGAGCGTCTGCTTTTTCTGAATACATGGTGACATTTCAGCAGGATCTTCAGCGAGAGGCTGAACCATCTGAGAAATAGTCCCTGGCATGTCATGACAGCACACATCCAGAACACATCACAAACCTGAAATGAGGCTTGACACAGAAAAACACCAGCATAGGAAATGACACTCAACCTGATGTCAGTTTGGCATCAACATCATGACATCATGAATCAGGTCAGATGGCGGCAACAAACAACAAAACATTTCAACTGGGAAAACAGAAGTTTAACTTTGTTGATGTTTATTTATTTATTTATTTATTTATTTGTTTGTTTGTTTGTTTTTTGTTTTTTTGTGATTAAACTTTTTTGTGTAGGAAAGAAAGAAAGAAAGAAAGAAAGAAAGAAAGAAACCAGTGCAAATATTGTGACTTCATAATACTAGAATTTCTAACTTTCTTCTAATTAACCTTAACCAGTATTAAGATTCCACACAAACCTATACCATTTTAATAACATGAGTATCAAAATTAAAACGAATAGTAATAGTAGAAGTAGTAGTAGTAGTAGTAGTAATAATAATAATAATAATAATAATAATAATAATAATAATAATAATAATAATAATAATAATAATAGCAATAATAATAATAGCAAATTATACAAATAGCTTCATTACTATGTCAGTATTTACTGAGTTTGAGTCTTTTGTTCTTTTAATTGTGATGATTTTGGTTCACATTTAACAAAAATCCACCAATTCACGATCTCAACAAATTAGAATGTGATGACATGCCAATCAGTTAAAGGGGGGGTGAAATGCTATTTCATGCATACTGAGTTTTTTACACTGTTAAAGAGTTGGATTCCCATGCTAAACATGGACAAAGTTTCAAAAATTAAGTTGTACGTTTGAAGGAGTATTTTTTTTTCCAAAAATACTCCTTCCGGTTTGTCACAAGTTTCGGAAAGTTTTTTTTTTTTCGAGTATGGCTCTGTGTGACGTTAGATGGAATTTCCTTATATGGGTCCTAAGGGCACTTCTGCCGTATAGCAGAGCAGAGACGAGACATTCACTGATCAGAGCGAGAGCATCGCGAAATGTCACAAAAGAAGTGTGTTTTTGGTTGCCAGGGCAAGACAACCCTGCACAGATTACCAAAGACAAAACAGCATTAAGGGACCAGTGGATGGAGTTTATTTTTACAGAGCATCAACAGAGTTGTGCAAGTGTTTTTGTTTGTTCCCTGCATTTCAAAGATGCTTGTTTTACAAACAAGGCCCAGTTTGACGCCGGATTTGCACATCGTTTATTTCTTAAGGATAATGCAGTCCCAACAAAAAGGGTCACGATCGTGTGTTGGAACCGCAGACGGTGATTAAAACTGCTTCAAATATCTCTGTGTTGTTAACTTAGCTAACGGCGCGTAAGCACATCAAGTAAACAACATGCGATGTTGGCATCAAACTGCACTTTCCACATGTACAGCTTAAAAAAAAAAGACGACATAAAGTGGAACTTAGTCATTTTCCAAAACCGCTAAGCAAATATATACAGTTTCAGTACATACCACATAGAGACGTCGTTGCTGATGCTGCTCTTGTTAAATTTCAGCCTCTGGATCTGATTCTGGATCATAAATATACGCTGAATCTGACTGTTAGCCATGGTTTGTTTTGGATGATGGTTTTTCCTTCACGGTAATGTCACAGCTTCCAAACGCTCTCAATGCAAAAGCTTACTCGCTCTCATGATTCTTTAGCTCCGCCCACACGTCACGCCTCCAGCCGGTCGTGTTTTTCCGGGAAAAATCGGTACAGACTATCTTTTTCTTATGAATATAATAAAACTAAAGACTTTTTGCAGTTATGAAGGATGCAGTACTACTCTATAGGTACTCAAGATTAACAGGATATTGAGTGAAAACGAGCATTTCACCCCCCCCTTTAATCAGCTCAAAACACCTGCAAAGGTTTCCTAAGCCTTAAAAATGGTCTCTGACAATCAGTGACACCCTTCACAATAAGTGTAAGTCACACAAGTTAATTGCCAATAAGCTGGCTGTTCACAGAGTGCTGTTTCCATGCATGTTAACAGAAAGTTGAGTGGAAGAAAAAAGTGTGGAAGAAAAAGATGCACAACCAACCAAAAGAATCACAGCCTTATAAGGATTGTCAAGCAAAATCGGTTCAAGAATTTGAGTGAACTTCACAAGGAATGGACTGAGGCTGGGGCCAAGGCATCAAGAGCCACCACACAGACATGTGTCAAGGAATTTGGCTACAGTTGTCATATTCCTCTTGTTAAGCCACTCCTGTACCACAGACAACATCAGAGGCATCTTACCTGTGGTAAGGAAAAGAAGAACTGGACTGTTGCTCAGTGATCCAAAGTCCTTTTTTTTTTTCAGATGAAAGCAAGTTTTTTATTTCATTTGGAAACCAAGGTCCTAGAGTCTGGAGGAAAGGTGGAGAAGCTCATAGCCCAAGCTGCTTGAAGTCCAGTGTTAAGTGTTTACAGTCTGTGATGATTTGGGGTGCAATGTCATCTGCCGGTGTTGGTCCATTGTGTTTTTTTTTTTTTTTTTTTTTTTTTTTTGAAAACCGAAGTCACAGCACCCATTTACCAATAAATATTGGATCACTTCATGATTCCTTCTGCTGACCAGCTTTTTGAAGATGCTGATTTCATTTTCAAGATTTGGTGCCTGCCCACACTGCCAAAAGCACCAAAAGTTGGTTAAATGGCCATGGCCAGCAAACTCACTAGACCTGAACCCCGTAGAGAATCTAGTTGCTATTGTCAAGAGGAAAGTGAGAAACAAGAGACCAAAAACTGTCAAATAAACCTGGGCTTCCATACCACCTCAGCAGTGCCACAAACTGATCACCTTCATGCAACACTGAATTGAGGCAGTAATTAAAGCAAAATGAGCCCCTACCAAGTATTGAGTACATGTACAGTAAATAAACACTTTCCAGAAGGCCAACAATTCACTAAAAATGTTTAATTGAATTTATTTAAAACATGAATTTTACAATTTGAGTTGAATTACTGAAATAAATCAACTTTTCCTCGACATTCTAATTTATTGAGCACCTACTATTACAACTAAAATAAAATATATTAAAAAAATAAATTATTTATTTATTTATTTATAGCAGTCCAGCAGTCATATATTTATCTCTTAGAAATACTAATAATAATAATAATAATAATAATAATAATAATAATAATAATAATTATTATTATTATTATTATTATTATTATTATTATTATTATTATTATTATGAAAATAGCAAATTATAAGAAAAATAGTATTATAATACATCAGTAATATAATATTAATACTACCACTACTATTATCATCATCATCATCATCATCATCATCATCATCATCATTAACAACAACAACAACAATAATAAGTATTATTATTATTATTATTATTATTATTATTATTATTATTATTATTATTATTATTAGACAAAAAAAATGCTATTACAACTAAAATAAAATATCCAATATCTATTTTTTTTTTTTTTTTTTTTTTTTTTGTGGAAAACTGCTGGGAGACCATTATGTGTTTGTGATAGCAGGTTTGCAAATGCTTATCATTAAAGATATATTGAAATGATGAATTATCTGTCTACAAAAATTTTGAAAATGATGTGAACAGAGCAGGGCGAGTTACATTTAACAGCTCAATGTGCAGTTTCAGGGGTTTGTTCAAATCAGTATGAGCAACATTTAAGCTTCTTGCTTTAGATGGCACCATTAATAACCATTATTTATTTATTTATTTATTTATTTATTTATTTATTTATTTATTATTTTATGTGTCATTAAGCAGACACTTCTTACACATAGTGACTTAAACTTACTACTAGACAGTATTCCTGGGGCAACCTGGATCCCATTATCACTCCAGTCCAATAATCACTTCTTCCAGGCCTTGAACACAACAAGCTTTGAGTTACTAGCCCAAATTTTTTGCCCACTAATCTAGTACTGCCACAGTCTACATTATGCAGTATATACCAATGATGATTGCTAATATTTCATACCCTTGCAACAGAAACATACTCTTTTCAAGTATGTGAATGCAAATGCTTCTAGCTGCGCTCGATTTCACACATCATAAATATGTGTGTCATACTATAAATTCATAAACCTTGTGAAAATGAAGTGCACTTAAGCACACATTTAAAGCGAGTATGAACTAAGGAAAGATTGCACTTACCAGAATAATACACTTAAGTATAAAGTGAATGTAATCTTTGCAGCTAAACTTATATACTTATAATAATAATAATAATAATAATAATAATAATAATAATAATAATATACATTCATATTACATTCAATTAGTTGAACTTTAGAATGCATTTATGCACACTTAAGTAGGCCTTTAATGTAATTTCATAAACACTTCTGTTGTATTTGAAATATGGTTAAATATTGGTGCTGCAATTTAATATGTTAAGTATGTAGTACTGCATGCTTGCAATGCCAGACATTCACATTTGTTTCTAGTCTATTATAGACATCACATCACATCAGGAAATGGTCCACATTCAGTAGTTCAAGGTAATCGCAGCATAAAAGGGCCCATAATTTGTATTCCTTTTAATGCTGTATGGAAAAACATGATGAAACACATCTGATCTAATCAGTGTAGTTTAATTACAACACTCCTGCTGGTTTTATGAACTGTGTTCCTCACAGTCATGTATTTGTTTTCTTTGCTCTGCAGGAACTAAAGGATATCCATAATTAAATGCATTTGTCTTCTGTATGGAAATGTGCAGAGGTCATTGCCACAGGTGATGGTCTTTGCATTAATGATATTGATATCCTTTTATTCTTTTTATGAAAAATGTATTTGTGCTCACTTGCATGGGCTTGAATTTAGAGTTCTTGGGTACTCTTATTTAATTAGATGCTTTTTCTTGCGTTGCCGTCATCATTGATCCTTACACTGGTCTGAGCAAGGTCAAATCTCTTATATATATTCATGCACTTAATTTAGCAGCTGCAAATAAATGTTGTCCATGAGACATCTGATCAAGGCCAATGCACTGTTTGCATTGCTTAAATGGTCCACAGCCAGCCATATTTTAACAGTCTTCATGCTTTTTTAAACCAAATAAACCTCATTGTTTTTACAATGAACAGATTAGAAGCAAACAATATTATTATTTAAATAAATTCAAATACATGCAAATGACAAATCATAAACTATGCCATGATTTATTGAGTGCAGAAATCATACCTGTTTCTTACTAGTTTCATTTATGTATAATTGGCAAACAGGCATCGCATTAAGTTTGTTAGTTTATGTTAAAACTGTTATTCAAAGGATATGCATTTATTATGCAAATACATTAATCTTAATTGTAAACCTAAGTATATGCAAAATAATGTGAGCACCTTGGGAAACAGGCAATAACATTAATTTATTAAGGTGCTTTAGCACAATTTGGCTGAAATACAGCTTCCAACCGTATTAAATAGACTTATAAAACTTTTAAATAGTCTCCAGCTGAATGTTGAAGGAGGGAATCTGCTTCTCACAATTCTTTCCAAAACTGCCTACAGTAAGTTAGTCTGGTGATTGATGGGTGATGTTAAATGTTCATCTTAGGTGCTGTCCAGGTTTTATGACCATGATTCCATCTCTTTTACATTTTTGCTGTGATTGGCTCCAATGATTTACCCTTTTTAGAAATCAGACTTTTATTTTATTTTATTTTATTTTAAAGAAGCTATTTTAGAAGATACCACATGAAGCACATAGGTTACTTGTATTTGTTTTTTTTTTTGTTGTTGTTTTTTTTTTTTTTTTTTTTTTTTTTTCAGTGCAGGGATAGCTGAGAAACCACCCTCATACAGAAGCATGTGCAAACAACCTCTTCCTTGCTCCCTTCGCAACAACTTGGCAACCGCTCCCATCCCTTGTGTAGTGATATTGATAAATGCATTGCAAGTGTGAGTGCATGTGTTTGGATGGAGAGTGATGCCGCTCCATGTGTATATCCTGTCAGAGGAAGCACACGGTTTCGCTGTGGCCCCTCCGGGCACCATATGGCCCTCTTTCCTTCTGTACAGGAGAAAGCGGTGCGTCTGCTAGAAGTCTGTTGTTTCGAGCTCCTGGCAGAGATCGGGCAGATTTGTCTTGATTTCACTGATACAGATCACATAATGATGCTTTCCACTGAAGCCAAGTAAAAGGAAATTCACTGACAATATATCATGTATAAATCTGCCCAGTGGTGCTGATGTTATCATAATATTTCTAATATATGATATTTGCAGCAGCACAGCGGGTAGAGCGCATACTGATGATACGCAAGAGATGTTCTTCTAATGGTGTTGAAGTTTTTAATCCCATCGTATCGTGTCTCAATCCTGTACCACACGACTGCTGTCCATCAATGAACTTCTTGTGAAGACAAAAGCTGCATGTTTAACTGGAGGAAGCATTATAATGGATTATGGGCTTGTACTTTAGCCAGAAGCAATGGTTTGAAGTAAGGATTTAGGAACAATTATCAACCCAAACCAGGTCAAATTAAACCAACAACAGTTTTCAGATATTTTTTTATATATATGGTTCCATGAAGAAGCTTTAACAAGTTCTTTATAATGAAAAATGTTTTTTTTTTTAAATAACTGCTTACTGAAAGATAATTTCAACACAGCAAAAATAAAATTTACTCTGCTGGACAAATACTTGAAAGTCAGCTCATTTATTCCTTTCACTGCTACTAATGTGCTGTAAATTGTGGTTTGTTTGATAGATCTTCATATAAAGAAATAAAAAAAAAAAGTAGTGGAACTATCTCCGATGACAGACAGAAAAGAAATATAAATAAATAAACGGAATAACTTGACAAATTTGGTCTTAAACACAATTTATTTAACACTGGAATACATGATTGTGCTTTTAACTGTAAAACATTGTAAAAATGGAAATATATTTAACCAGACATTTCATGAAATTTTACTGTAAAATGCTGTTTATTGTACAGTTTTTTAATAAGTAGAAATAAATCAACATATAATTATCATTAAAAACAAGAAACTAATATTCCCATAATTCCATGCATGCATTTCCACTTTTGAAAGTATTTTGTTTGAATAATCATGTTTATTTTCATATTGATTTGTAAAAATGCCGCCAGATACATAACTAGGAAATGTGAACAAATTCACACATGACAAAGCTGTTCAAATACTCAAACATGAATCTATGCTTGATGAGCATCAGCGGATCGGTGAACAGGGACTGAACTGGTAAGAAGTGTGCTGTAAGTCACTTTAGATACGTAGTGTCAGGGAAACAAAGAAGAACTATGTTGTACTTTGCAAATGAGGTGCAGTCACTCTGGGTTCCTCAGAAGCATTTGCAATAGACAGTCCACTGTTCTGTACGTGAATGGACTGAAAAAGAGGTCTAGACTGGAGTTGGTTTCCCGGCTCTGCACACTGGATTAGAAATCTTAATGTGTGTATGATTATGACCTGCTTTCCTCTGCAGTGTGGAGCTCTGCCCCACGAGATGCTGAGATGTGTAATCACTTGGCCAACTACTTCATTAATGGGATTTTGCTGCGTTTAGACGAAAGTCAATGTACTTTGCAGATAAAGCTACTGTTTATCCTTTTAATGTGTCACTTTAAATACATTAGGCCTTTTTGGCCGCCTGCCCTTGTAATCTTGCATGAAAAGTGGCTAGACAAACCATTTATAACTTCAGCCATAAACATCAGCAGCATTGTTTTCCATAATGATGCTAATTTTCTTGTAGGGAGGGAATTCTTTGTGTCGGGCCCAGGCTAAATTGTATTATCGCTGAATAGGATTGCATTAAAAGGGTAATGCAAGTAGTGGAGGTTTATGAGTGCGTGATAATAGGATGTAAAATGCAGGTCACCTTGGTGACAGAGGAGAGAACAGCTAGTGAGTGTGCACAGCATAAGAGAGAAGCGTATAGATGGCCATGTATAATATATATATTTTCTACCATTCATAATCATTTCACAAGTTTCTAAATTAGTTTTTTTTCTAATGTTACTTAATATAAATGTTGTTTAAATAAAAAAAAAGCCATACTTCACCTTTCGGTGGCAATCATTTTGGTCAGTCAACACACTCTGCACCAATTTTCCAAGTGTCCAGCCAACTCAGAATGGGTGATGACAATAATTCAGTCCACAGTCTGTTTCAATTGGAAAGATCTGCTCCCCTTCAGCGTCATTAATAATGAACACTTTCAGTACACGATCCACACAGTCAGCTCTAATGTTATATATATATATGTATATATATATATATATATATATATATATATATATATATATATATATATATACATACACGATCCACACAGTCACCTGTAATGTTTTATATATATATATATATATATATAAATAAACATTAGAGCTGACTGTGTGGATCGTGTATATATATATGAAGAGTTCAGATGCAAAAGCCTCTAAGTGCCATCTGAAATTTTCATCTAAAATTAGGATTTTTATCAAGCTCCTATGCTTAGGTTCAGTCATTTTAATTTAATTGCAATGTGCAGGTCCTTTTCCGGGCTATTAAAGTGAAATAACTGAACATAAATATAAGAGCCTGATAAAAATCCTACTTTTAGATGAAAATTTCAGATGGCACTTTTGCATCTAAACTCTTCATATATATATATATATATCTATATGAACGTGAATTTAAAGTGGACTATTTTTGTTAACATTATAACATTAAAGTTGCCCAGCATTAAAACTTGCATTAATTACTGTCAGGATTTTAGAAAGTCTACTTAAACTGCAACAGTAGTCTAAAACACCAAGAAGAGCCGAAACGTTCTGTTTCTTTGGAATAATGTGCCATGATAAATGATGCACAATATGAGCAGATATGCACATTAATGAATTAAATACGGCCAGTTTTTTTTTTCCTGCTGACTTTAAAGTCAACCTTTAGAGATCATGAGGCAATCAGCTAAAAACGGAAAAGCTGCTAATCACATTTGTGTCAGTGGCGTTTGATTCTTTGTATGCTAGCGTCTGACTGATACCCACCTGAAGTGATGCCACCTTCATGTGTGACTGGTGACTGATTCTCTGAAGTGGGTTTGAGTTAGTTTGGAGCCAGAGGCTGTTGCCGAACAAACAGACAAACAGTGGCAATGTCTCCGTCGTTTTTCTGGAATGGTGTCAGAATGAATGACACATGTTTACTGGTGACTATGAGACACAGCCGTGAGCAACGATTTCATTTCAGAAGACAAGAGGAAGGTATTTATAGATGCATTTCTGTTCACATTAATTGCTAGTGTTGTGTCTCATTATGAAGCTCTTTGCTTTCATTTCAGGGCTTGTTAGCAACGAAACAGCTCTGCAGAAATCACAACACTCGTATTCTGAAGAAAAATAACAGACGTGCAATTTTAACTACAGAATCAGAGTGTTTCTGAAGACAATTTTAACTTAAAGGAATAGCTAACTCAAAAATGAAAATTTGCTGAAAATGTTCTCACCCTCAGGCCAGCCAAGATGTAGATGAGTTTGTTACTTCAAAAGGAACAGATTTGGAGAAATGTATTATATTACTTGCTAACCAGTGGATCCACACCACTCCAGTCTATCAAAAAACGTTTTGAGAAGCCAACAGTTGCCTGTTTGTAAGACATAAAGCCATCATCAAGCTGTTTTCTGGCTAAAATATGAGTACATAATCTATACTAATGCTTTCTCCATTGAAAAGTCCATCTCATATGAATCAGGAGAGAAATATGATTGTGGTTTAATAGTACTGACTGCTATATAGGTTTAATTAAACATGTAATAAATAATGTACAATCACTTTGGATCCCCCTAAAGTTTACTTTGCTAAAGCAAGGCTGGCAGTACATTACCCTACTTATTACATGATGCTTACGGAATACATAAATAAATGGACTTGAAATATTAATCGGAGTTGTTGTTGTTGGGTTTTTTTTTTTTTTTTTTATGTAAAATGAGAGCACAGAGTGATGCAAGATAAATGAGATGAGTACAGATGTAATACAAATGTAAAACATTTCCTGCTGAGACTCCAGTCAATATTAAAGTTCTGCATAATTATGCAAAATTATTTGACCATAGAATGCTGTAATGACATATCATGTATCATTATTTTCTTTAGTTAATTTAGTGAGAAACAGTGTGGAAAACATGCTTTGGCTTATGTAATGATGGTTCATCAAAGCACCCCAACATTTGTTGATTCATAAAGTGACAGTAGTTTCTACAGTCAGAGCAAAAGATTCTTACAACAGGAAGAATTACGCCGTTGTCACATTTTAAAACATCAGAGCCTGTTATTCTTGCTGTGAAGCACCTGAGGACAGATATTCTGATCTTCCCTGTGGTTTGTAATATACTCTAATTGACATGGACAGGAACTCTGTGCAGCTCTCACAGGAACAGTTCAGTCAGATCTTTTACTGTCTCATTTATCTGCATCTATGCGCTCTCAACAGGCTGAGGGGCAGACATCGTGTGATGTATTTCCTTATTAGTAGCATGTGCTGGGGCATGCATCACTATTACTGCTGCTCAAACATACCCTTAAACCAAACATATTAAACATCAGGGCGAATCTCATTCTGCAGTGTTTATGAATGATTCCTCAAAGATTTAAGTGATATTGTCACTAAGTGATCAGATGCACTGTTTCCATCTGCTAAAGATAAAACACAAAACAAACCGTAAATTGACAACCCCAGAACTCCCTGCATGACACTCCATCATGGTATATATATATATATATATATATATATATATATATATATATATATATATATATATACACTGTAAAAAATGTACTGTAGAATTTACAGGATTTTACTGGCAAAAAAGTTGCCAATAAAATCCTGTAAAAATGATGTTAATTGCTGTAAAATGGATTACAGGATATTACTGCAAAGCAAATAACAGTTAATTGCTGTATGTGAATACACAGTAGTTTGTAGTATTTTTTACAGTAACATTGAATTTTACAAGTAGTTTATTTTACAGCAATATTTTGTAAATTCACTAAAGTACAGTATTTACCTGGCAAAAAAGTTGCCAATAAAGTCCTGTAAATATATTTTACAGCATTTCTTTGTAATTTCATTAAATTACAGTATTTAGCTGGCAACAAAAGTTGCCAATAAAATCATGTAAATACCCCTAAATACAATATGATGTTGTAATAATTTAACAATGAAACTGCTTTAAAGAATAATTTCAACAATAAACTATAAAATACTGATATAATGCATTATCATGAGCTCTATCTTAATACATTTACAAATGAATGAAAACCAAGTCAATGATGATGCAAATAAGTATTTATTAAAACTGGCAGAAAGACATTGCAAGGCTTTTACTGGTAAAATAAAATTTTCAGTCTTTCAACAGTTAAATCTTATCATAAAAATAGCATAGCATCACAAATAAATGTTTAAAAAAAGCCATATTCAGAGTAGAACATTAAATTTCTATAAAAATGAAGGTCAATCAACAGAATTTGTATAATTTTTTTTTAAACATTTCAAAATTAAAAAAAAATGTTTTAAAAAAAGGATTCAAATAAAATGCTGGATTCAACATTAAATCACAAATTCTGTTGTTTGAGCTTATGTTCTATTAAATTAAGAATATTCCTGCAAAAGACAATTTAATAAATACATACTGAAAGTCCATCAACTTTCTGAGATGAGCACACACATGAGAGTTGTCCCTCTTCTGAGACTTGTTTTGCCTCTATGTGTCTGTCTTGTATCCAGTGAGTGTTGTGATTCCAAGAAAACATCTGCACATAGAAACAAGCAAAAGCATCAGGATAAAGTTATGTATCAAATGAAACTAGCTCAATAAAATAAATGTCAAAATGCCACTTATACAATACAATCAGCATTTACCAGTACTTAAAAGGTTACTCCACCCCAAAATGAAAATCTTACCCTCATGTCGATCCAAACCCGTAAAAGCTTCGTTCGTCTTCAGAACACAATTTAAGATATTTTGGATGCAACCGGGAAGATTGTGACTGTCCCATAGACTGTAAATACCACTGTCAAGGCCCAGAAAAGTATGAAAGACATCATCAGAATAGTCCATCAGTGGTTCAACCGTAAGGTTATGAAGCGAAGACAATACTTTTTGTATGCAAAGAAAACAAAAATATTGATTTATTCAACAATTCGCCTCCTCTGCGTCAGTGTAGTGCCATTTTGGAGAGTATCTGTTGGACACACACTACATAGCCTGTTCTGTGTCAGCTGGGTCACATCGACACACTTTCTATGTTTATTTACGCTTTGATTTGAACGAAAACAGCTATGATAACGACTTTGTTGAATAAAGTTGTTCTTTGTTTTCTTTGCATAAAAAAATTATTCTTGTAGCTTTGTAAAATAACAGTTGAACCACTGATGGCAGATGGACTATTCTGACAATGCTTTTCATACTTTTCTGGGCTTAGACATTGTTAATTGTTTGGCAGTCAGTGGGACAGACGCAAGCCTCCTGGTTCTCATTCAAAATATCTTAAATTGTGTTCCGAAGATGAACATAGCTTTTACAGGTTTGGAACGACATTAACAGTTAACAGTGATGAATGACTACAATTAATTTTGAATAAGTAACCTTTTTCGCGAATGAAATTACTTAAGTAAAACTTGTTACCTTTGAAAAAATTAATGTGTGCAAAAGATGCCTGCTCCTGGGACGCACAATGTTGAGGTATGAATTCACAACCATCTGACCCTCAAATAGTCAAAAGCCACTGGGTGGACCTGAAATGAATAAATATAAGCAATAATGTAACCTACAATGCAGTATTTCAATATAAAATGTAATCTAAATTACAAGTTTATCAAATTATTTAAATAATTAATATATTACCTAATAAAATCAGCTTCAGAGTCTTGAAGCATTGAACATTTCTCCACATCATCTGATATTCTTTGCACCTAAAAGACATAAAGAAAATAATCTTGTGATTTCTTTAAAGCATTATGTACTGTAAATGAGACCAAAATTAACACCCAAAAAGCAATATATTAGAATAAACAAACTATTATAAATTATATAATTTATAATTATAAATTGTAATATTACATTTTAGGACTGTACCACCAATCAAATGAAATAATTAACAGTGCAAAATTATATGAAATTTGAAAATACAATTAATAAATGTTGGAAAAATGCAATGCTGCTTATTAAACCTGAAACTAATCCGCCATTAGGTGGCAGTAAATAACTTAATGAGGGAATCAACTGAGTCATTTATTGAACTGATCCGTTCAAAAAGATGAATCATTTAGCTCAAGTTTGGAGAGTTTTGATTTGAGAATGAGCAAAATAGTTTTGCTTTGGTCTTTGTTTGGAACTATATTCGTCGGTGAAATACAACAACAGTTAATATTGTGTCTAAAAAAGTAAGTAACTTGTGAACTAATTGTTTATTGAACTATGTATTTGCAATCGTGATACTCAGCAAAACAGCTCACTTGTGATGCTTCTTCTATGTTATAAATAAACTCAACAGTTGAACATTTAACTTACCTCATGTATTTTCTGTGAGTTTATGTGTGCGGTTAAGCTTGTTTTGATGTTGAATGAAAGTTAATATAATCAGAATCAGTCTCGCGTTTCGATGCTTCCTCGGTCTTTTTTTTTTTTTTTTTTTTTTAATCAGGCTAACTTGTCCAGTCGGGCATATAAAGATGTCTTTCACTTATTATAGTAAGGCGTTGAGTCAATATGGGATAGTTGAACACATATAAACGAATGAAATTTCAAATTTTGCTCTTCGTCAGTTATTTAGATAGATAGTAACGTTAGTTTCTATGACAATGGTTCGCATTAGGTAAACACTACATTTAAATGCTCTCAATAAGAACATTTTACTTCCAAAAATCGAACATTTGGTGTAACTATGCTATGATAACAATTCCCAGTTTACTGCACAGAAGTTACCAAGACCACTAAATGTCAGGATAGGAGGCTTTTGTGACATGAAATTGCTTATAGATTAACTTAAATAAATATAAAGGGTTATATTTCTTAAGTATAATTAAGTGAACTTACCAGGAATTATGAATAAATCTTCTTATCTTCAATCGTTCTCGAGCTGCTCCAGTCTGCTGGGTTTCTGAATTTGAACGATGCGCGCGCAATCCCATAATGCCACACTACAGTAAGTTAGTGTAGGAAACACCTGCTTCTTGTAAATGAATTACAGTTGACGTGGAAATATACTGTTAACAACTGTAAAACCTTATTTGACCCATAATGCATTGCGAATTACAGCTGCATCTTGTAAAATGTTTATACAGTAAAATTCTGTAAAATTTAGCTGTAGAAACTACAGCAATTTTTTACAGTGTATATATATATATATATATTTATTATCAGTTAGGGTTTAACCTTACATCTGATGTTGTTAAATTATGTTTATTGCATTATTTCAGTATCATGTGTCACCATGATGGAGTTTAATGTTTGTGTGAATGACACTTTCTACATTAGTCAACATTTGAAGTGAATCAAAACCTTTTGTCAAAGTTGTCCTAAAACCAACTTCATCAATATGCCAAAGTGTGTTCTTGTCTCAGGACAGCTTTGATTATCTTCAAATGTTGACTAATGTATACATACTGTAAGTATTGCCTCATCAGCTCAAAGAAAAGCTGTTTGTGACGAGCTTTGGTTCATCGTATGAATTTCTCATCACCACCGGTTTTTCATGGTGACCAGTGCATTGGTTCAAAACAGATATTGGTACATCAATATGTTGGTTTATTAACATTACATCCGTAATATTGCTATCATATATATATATATTTTTTTTAGGCTGAAGTTCTGGCAACCACAGCTGGGTTTTTATTATTATTATTATTATTTTTTTTATTTTTTTTTACAGTTTAATTATGCCTTTTTAGTTCACATTTTTCAGATTTTTTTTTTTTTTTTTTTTTTTGTGAAATAAAAAAAAATATATATATATATATATAGAGAGAGAGAGAGAGAGAGAGAGAGAGTGAGAGAGAGAGAGATAGTTATGATATATGACATATAGTTACAATAAATATACTTTGCATAAGTGGCTCTGCTGGCAACATTTACAGGTTTATTTTCTGCAAGACTGTGACCCTGTTAATGACTTGTGACTGTGTGCTCTAATTGTGAGCATGTATAAACCCACCTCTCCCTCATAATTAATGTTTAATTTCAGATGAGGATGAGATGATCTCTCACCACTGAGAAGGCAGAGGAGAACTAAACGAGCATTTCTTTCGGATCCAGCGAGTCCCACAACTTGCCTTCATTAGCAGCAGGTCTCAGTAATGGCTGGAGCCTTAATTCATAACATTAGCAGAAAGAGCCCGTGTTGCACACATATTTCAGAATTACAATGCAAACGGAAACACAGCTCTGTTGGGCGTTGGCAATTTTGTGCATTTTAATAAAGCTCATGCCCCTGAATGGTAGCGATTCCATTTAAGCATATAATAAGATGTCCATGCGGCGTTAAACTGTGCTAATATTTAATTTGAAAAGAGTGCAGTGAAGCATGGATTAATATGAACATTTTGCTAATACCGTGCACTGAAATTGTTCATTATTCTTGAGGTGCCTTTTATCTTTGAATATTTTTGTCATACAGAGGATCATTGAGCCCTACCAATGATGACAATTCCTATTTTGCACTTAAATACCTGTTATGTCATAATAATAATAATAATAATAATAATAATAATAATAATAATAATAATAATAATACTTTTTTTTTACATTTGATAACATGAAAAATGTTTACCCCAAACCCAAACTTTTGAATGGCATCACTATGAATTGTCATTTTTTGAGAACAGCTTTATAAAGACTTTGCAGTCAGAAAATATTTGCCATGCTAAACTAGGTTATGACTGGTGCAAGCCTTAATTCCAAAAGTCTGCTTATTGCACCAGTATGTGTGTTCCCTGGGAATTGAACCAAAGACCTTTTGCACTGCTAATGCAATACTCTACCCCTGAGCCACAGGAAAACAATTAATATTGACACTGTGAAGTGATGTGATATACAGCCAAGTAGTATGACCCATACTCAGAATTTGTGCTCTACATTTAACCCGTCCAAAGAACACACACAAAGCAGTGAACACACAGCAGTGCACACAGCGGGAGAAGTGGGCAGCCATTTATGCTGCGGCCCCGGGGAACAGTTGGGGGTTAGGTGCTCAAGGGCACCTCAGTCATGATATTGTCGGCCCGAAACTCAAAACCACAACCTTAGGGTAAGGAGTCAAATGCTCAAATGCATTAGGCCAAGACTTCCTTGTGTACAGTTTAATAGAGGAGATCATTTAAAATCTCACATAATTTGAGCCAAACACTTCAAAAGAAATGCTTTACAAGAAAAGTTTTTGTGCATCGTTCTGTTTTCTGTTTTCTCATAATCACTTGTTAGTGTCTCATTAGTGTCTTGTTAGTGCAGAAACTGTGCAGTGTTGCATTTTTTTTTTTTTTTTTTTTTCAAAAATACATTATGTTCTTAATATCAGTAGAAATGATTGCCAGTACAAAATATTTTTGGTAAGACTTTAGTTTAGGGACCAATTCTCACTATTAACTGTTTGTTGAGCATGCATATCACTAGCATTTTGCCTGTTTATTAGTACTTATAAAGCACATTTTAATGACTTATTCTGAATGATCATATTTTAAATCCCTTAATATTTAAACCCTATATACCTAAACTTAACAACTGCTTTACTATTAAAAAACAGCAAATGAGGAGTTTAGACATTGTATTCAAGCAAAAGTTAAACACAGTTTAATACAGTATAAACTTGGTATAGATAGATAGATCAGAAATTGTCAGAAATAGATGTAAGAAGATCAAGTAAAAAGTCTTTAATAAGTCACACAAGGTAAATCTAACAGATAGAGACAAAATAGTACAACGCATGCAATAACAAGAACAGACAACAGAAAACTGAAACGACTGAAAATTCAATATCAAGCAAATGAGGGAAATGATGATTCACACCTGCGAGATTAATGAATCATCAGGATAAGTCAGTTGGAAACCTGAACAAAGGAAGACAGAAAACTGATGAAAACAAACTAAAAGTCTATGATAATGAAACTAACTAAACAGAACTGTGACAAGAATAACTGTTTGAAGAATCCATTCAACAAAGTATAGCTCTTATATTTGAGGCCAAGTGGTAATGCTGAGAATTAGGTAACGGAAGTCCAGCAGAAGTTTGACACGTTTGCACAATTATTTGATGTATACAGGGATTTGTTTGCTCCAAATATAGCTAGATATGAATGTATTAAGATTGTTATATTATATATATATATATATATATATATATATATATATATATATATATATATATATATATATATTTTAATAAAATATTTATATATTGTTAGAAAAACAGGAATAGGCAATAGAGCTTGACTCAATAATGCTTGATTGCAAACTAAAGTAATTGTCCTCTGGCATATTTGTCTCCCTGCAAATAGTTGCATGTCCTTAAAAGTAACATTCACCAATACAATTTAGGATAACATAGGTCTCATAGAGCCAAACATCTAACTATTATACTTTAAAAAGAAAGTTCACCTACAAATGAAATCAGAATTTAGGACCAATACCAATTCTACCCCTTAGCCCTTCCCCTTTACCCTACCTGTGAAGTGAGTTATAAGTGAGTGATAGATAAAACACAAAAGAACAATAAATTCCTGCCCCTCTTTTATTTTTATTTTTTTCAATTGATTAGATGTGGGGAAACTTATGACATTACCTGCCTTAAAAGGACTTTGCTGAAGAATAGTAAATAACAGGCTGTTTTAACGGCCTTTATTTCAGATTTAATGTCCTCAAACTCAATTTTAAGAGTAGATTTAAGCTCTGAGTGAAAAAATAAATAAATAAATATATATATATATATATATATATATATATATATATATATATATATATATATATATATATATTTTTTTTTTTTTATATATATATGTTGCAATGTCTTTTGTCAATGAAGCAAGAGGTTCAGCACGTTCTTCTGACATTTTAGCTTGCTTGTGTTTTTTTGGTCATTGGCCCCAGAACTGTTAGCTGCGCCCTTCCTTGGTTACACTTACATTTTACCCTTACATGTATCTGACGCTTTTATCCAAAGCAACTTACAATTGCTACATATGTCAGAGGTCGCACGCCTCTGCAGCAACTAGGGGTTAAGTGTCTAGCTCAGGGACACATTGGTGTCTCACAGTGGATTCGAACCCGGGTCACTCTTATTGATGTAATTGTCTAACCATCTAAGTGTCAAAGCAGTTTGCAATGTATGTTGCTCTGCATTTTTAACACTCTGCACCATGCAATGTATGTTGCTCTGTATTTTTTCTTTAAACTCTGCACCAAAATAAATAAATAAAACTCTAATTCTAAAGTATTTTCATATGTATATTTTGACAAAGCTTACAAAAAAAAAAAAAAAAAAAAAAAAAACACCTACTCCATAGCATGCTCACTAGCCCCCCTTTCCCTATAGTGAGAATTGGACCTAAAAATAGAGTGTGATATAATGTTTTGTGAGTGTGTGTAATGTTTTTAAACAGGGTGAAGGAACAGACAATAAATTAACAGCCAATTTCATCAATGCAAAATATGAACATTTCACAGGCCTCCGTATTCAAATGCGGTGAATGTTGATCTGATGCTACATTGTGTATCTGCTTTAAATATCATGTTAGGAGTTGTGGATGCTGATCATGATATTGGAGGTGTGAATAATTGAACAGAGTTTTGGCAAGCGGTTGGCCAGGTTTGAGCAGATCTCTCCAGGTGCATCACGGCCGACAGTAAAGTGCTTCTGGCCTGCCAACTTTATTTCAGGATAAGCAAGGCTGATGCACGCTTGTTTCCCTGCCATGCAGGTGGCAATGTTCTGACACACACACACACACACACACACACACACTTTTTTGTGAAAAGTGGGGACATCCCATAGGCATAATGGTTTTTATACTGTACAAACTGTATATTCTATGGCCTTACACCAACCCTACACCTAACCCTCACAGGAAACTTTGTGCATTTTTACTTTCTCAAAAAAACTCATTCTGTATGGTTTATAAGCGTTTTAAAAAATGGGGACATGGGGACTTAAGAAGTTGTGTCCTGATATATCACACACACACACACACACAGAGACAACCCTACACTTTCACTGTCATGAATGTGCAAGGCCAGAAAAGCAATGACCTTAAATTATCCGAAATTAACAGAACAAACTCAGGAATGTATTAGAAACTATTTGTGCCAAATAAAAAGTTACAAACAACTTCAAACAAAACTGAATATGTGATATCTTTATTATTATTATTATTATTATTGTATGTTTTAGCCGTGCTTCCCATTCAACTCCATTATAAGACTGACAGACTGCAACGATTTTTGTTAAAAATCTTCGTTTGTGTTCTACTGAAGAAACAAAGTCACCTACACCTTGGATGCCCTGGGGGTTATCAGATAAACATCAAATTTTCCTTTTTGGGTGAACTATCCTACATAAGTCCTACGTAAGCATGTCAAAACACTCTAAAGCTAATTCATGTAATTGCAACTATAAACCATTATTTAATTTAAATTAGCATGAAGTTAAGCATCTGTAAACATTACATCCAGTTTGAATTTACGTATATTATTTTACTTATATTAGTTATTACTTATGGACCCACTTTATATTAAGTGGCCTTAACTACTATGTACTTACATTTTAGTTAATAATTTAGTACAATGTACTTATTGTGTACATACATGTTTTTACATTGTACTAATATTAAAAAACTACATGTAATTACATCTGTATTTAATTTCTGTAATTACATTTATAATTACACTGTTGACCCATACTTTACACCTTAACCCACCCTTAAACTTATCCATACCTCCAAGCCTCTCCCTAACCTTACCCCTATCCCACCTCAATAGCAGCAAAAGTGTTTTACAATACAATATGAACACAATAAGTACATTGTACTTATTTTTTATGTAAGTACATAGTAGTTAAGGCCACCTAATATAAAGTGGGACCAGTATACTTACTACTTATAAGCATAATTTTTTTTTTTTTTTTTATTAAAATACTATTTAAAATATTATTACAGTATATCTGTATTAATTGCTCTTTTTAAAAGTATGCTAAAGTGTTAGGTTTTGTCCTATTATGAATGCACAGCATATTTTACTTTGTTTAACATGTCAAAAGTAAAAGTTTACAATTACCTCCATAATCATTCATGTCTGTGTCACAAACAATGCAGATCAGGTTAATAATAAAAGGTTAGTAATTAGTGTCCATTCCTTTGTCCATTCTCTATGTACTGATGTGCAAACCCAGCAAAACATTTCCAGCATTTGCATATTCTCATGAAAACCAAGCTTATGTTTCACACATTAGCGTGTTTCTCTGCTGTGCGATGTCATGGAAATCACAACCAATATGGCCATTCTGGGCCACAGCGACTGTGTGAATATGATTTGTGAAATTTAGATACTTACTGCTGTATCACTTGGTCTCTGCCAAGTATGCTGATTGCTTTTCTTTGGGAGAAACCCTTGAGTCAGGAGTCGAGTAATAAGTGTTTTGCTGACTGCGGGCATCGGGAAGCTTTTGTTGGAAAGGCATCTGGGGCATAAAGCGTCCCGTCGCAGAGGTTCAGAACAAC
Source organism: Carassius auratus (assembly GCF_003368295.1). Taxonomy (NCBI): domain Eukaryota; kingdom Metazoa; phylum Chordata; class Actinopteri; order Cypriniformes; family Cyprinidae; genus Carassius; species Carassius auratus. The sequence goes on along the minus strand of NW_020528035.1, from coordinate 2,607,739 downwards.
AGTGGGGCTGTAACAAGGACGTGTGGTGGCTCTAAAGCACAGCCTCTACTTGCTGACTTAATGAGATCATGACTGTACAGGATGAGTGTTCAGGATGCTGGGCCAGGACGGGACAGTCTCTGTGGAGCAAGTGAAGCCCTCTAGTGCTGTTGCCCTTGCTGGGAGTAATGCAGGTTGTGTTTTGGGGCCTGGATAAGTCGCACATCCGGTTATTAATAGGGTTACGCTAATGAATTACAAACAGGCCTGTGGTGAGGGGACACTGTTTCCTGCTGTCATCTGGATTTGAGCCCAATGACAATTCGCATTGTTGTCCCTGTTCTGGGAACAAAACATGACACGGTCTGATCACATCTAAACTAAACTTTTGAATAATCTGTATTTAAAGAGATTAGAAAGTACAAAAATAAAGTGCTTCTAAAGTATTCAAGGACATACTTAAACTGCAGAAACACTGACTGTCCCAAAATGACAAATGGGCTAACTGTATACTGTTCTTTAAGTGATTATGTAGTGATTGATGTACTTTTATTTATTTATGCATTTGTTTGTTTAACATAGCTTTAACATCTAAACCTGAAAATACTGAAGAAATGGAACAAGATTGTTTACTTTAAATGAGTATATGCATAATCATAATGTAAAATACTTGCATTGAAAGTGTGGCACTCACATAAATATTAATTTGGTGGTTAAAAAGCATTTATTCATTTGTTTATTATAATATGAATTGGATATTAAATTGAAATGTGTTCAACACATTGTTTTATGATCTTATTTTTTTTTTAGATATGGCCTCAGATGCTGTAGTCTGTTCACAAACTGTCTGATTATTGATATTGTGAACAAAAATGGTAAGTTGGAATCACAAGTTCTGGTCAGACTGAATGACTGATATGTATTTGCTGGAATTACTCTTGATTTTTGTCAATCCACCTGAGAAAAAAAAATAAACAAACAAACAAATAAAACAACAACAAAAATAAAACTTAAGAAAATTGCTTAGCACATATACAAATTTGTAACAAGGGTGTGTTGCATATTGTTTCAAGTGCATGTTTTTACTTCTTATATTTCGGAGTTCAGTCATGGTTCCTGTCTAGTCATGTGATTCCCTTGCCCTCATGTTATCTGGCTATTGGTTCTTTGGTTCATGTGTCATGTTCTCATTAGGCTTGTTCGACTTCATGCAGTGCCACAAAGATCGGCTGCTGCCTGAAAAAAGTAATGCATTCTGGTTAGAAGAATTTCACTTTGATCATGCACAACATCATATGCACAACATCCTATGGGTTCTGCTCTGAAATAAGTTCACCTATTTCGAGTCTTCGGGTTTTTCGAATCGTTCGTTCATCATGTGACAGCCCCATAAGCTTAACCTATGCAGTCTGAGCCAGAAAGAGAATTGGTTAGTTCATCTCTCGAGTCTTCGTGTTTTTCGAGTCATTCATTCATCACATGTCAGCCCCCTAAGCTTAACCTATGCAGTCTGAGTTGGAGACACTTAATAATAATAACCAACTCTTTATTACCTTTGTTACTTGCATTCAGTGTTATGGGAAAGAACCATAAGAAAGGGGCTGCTGTGGCCTAATGGTTAGAGCATTGGACTAGTTACCAGAAAGTCGCCGGTTCAAGTCTCGGTGCTAGCAGGAGTTGTAGGTGGAGGGAGTGAATGAACAGCTCTCTCTTCCACGCTTAATACCCATGGCTGAAGTGCCTTTGAGCAAGGCAATGAACCCCCAGCTGCCCACTGCTCTGGGTGTGTGTTCACTTCTCACTGCTGGGTGTGTACTTGGAAGGGTTAAATGCAGAGCACCAATTCCGAATATGGGTAACCGTACCGACTTTCACATTTATAAACTGTAAGAAATAAAAAGCTACAATTTGAGACCAGAAACAAATCACAAAATTGTAAGAGTAAAAATAAATAAATAATAATAACTATGCACCCGTTTGTAAGGGAATTAATTTCTCTACCCAATGCTGTCACACCACGTGAAAAAAAAGAATGCATGATTTGAAAGATGAACTAATCAGTACTCTTTCTGGCTCAGACAATATAGGTTGAACGAACGACTCAAACCTGAAGACTTGTCAGATATGACATGAGGTGAGCTAATCACAGGCTAAAGACCCAGGAAAAGAATGAATTAATCTTTTCTGTAACTTATAGCATTATAGTTTTGTATTGCTTGTATGTGTATTGTAGACGTATTAGGGAAGTAACACAGAACATTTTAATTCAATTTTGCTAAAATGAACGAATTGAAAGAAATGACTCAACAAAAGATTTGTTAATTTTGCTGAACGAGACTCAAAGGTTACAGTTTGTAAATTGATCAGAACATCCCATTACTATTTTGCAATATTTGAGAAAATGGTTAAATGATTTCTAATTACTGGGGGTTTAGCATATATGTTGTGTAATGATATGACATTAGCAAATTTTAGCGATTTTGGTGAATGTTACTTTTAAGGACATGCAACTATTTGCAGGGAGACAATTATGCCAGAGGACAATTACTTTACTTTGCAATCAAGCATTATTGAGTCAAGCTTGATTGCCATAAGAGTGTTTGCAGGAATGCTAATTTTTAAAAAGTGCATTTGGTTTTTGGCAGCATCCTCATAGCTGGTCCTGTATTTGTCTTAATACTACCACAGTGATAATTGTTTGGCTTCTTTCTTCGCTGTTAATCAGAATGTTAATCAGAATGGGTGCAGATTTAAACAAGC